>NC_065538.1:64021156-64078656 GCF_932294415.1 Quercus robur | reverse complement strand
GGCGACAATGAAGGGTAACAAAGGGAAAGATGTAGCTGGTGAGGGAGATCGTCCTGAGGTTGGGGACGTCCGTCCTGGAGCTGTACCCCAAACTCGTCCGTCTGCTGGGGACAAAAGAAAGTCCTTACCGAAGAATTTGGACTTGGGGAGTCTTCCTAGCAGGCGGGACAAAAGAGTGAAGCATTCATCGTCTAAGGTGGCCAAGCCTATTTTGCCTCAGCCCAACCTCTCCGTCCAAACAATTGATGTGGACGTATCTCCACCTGTGGAGATGACCTCGTCCAAGACCCCTCCTAGGACGACTGCACCTACCTCGTCTCAGCTCCCGTCGAGAGTGTCTTCGAACATAGTTGAAAACGAAGATTTGGCTTGGCAACGTTTTCAAGAAGCTGTGAAGGACGAGGACATTCATGCATGTTATGACATGTCTTTAAAAGACTTTGAACATTCTGGTGTTCATGATCTTTTTAAGGTAAATTTCCTTTCGTCTTGACTTTGTCGTTTCTCCATCTTTTGGGCGTCTTAACCAAACATATTCCTTTTGCAGGCCATGTCCAAGTTCATCGCAGCGTCTAGGCAAGCCACAGAGTTGGACAAGACGAGGATTTTGCTAGAGACGACCATAAAAAACGTGAGGGAGGAAAGCAAGAAATGGGCTGGGGTTGCTGCTGAGGCTAAGGAGAAGGAAGTGGAGCAGCTAAACTTGATCGCAGAGTTGAAGGCCGCTGTGGTGGAGAAAGACTCCCGTCTTGACCACCTTCAAGCGAAGAATGACGAGCTAAGTACTTTCCTCTCCAAGGCTAAGGACGATGCCATTGCGGAGTTCAAAGCGTCCAAGGAATTCACAGACTTGTTGGACCGCAACTATGCAGCGGGTTTTGAAGACTTTAGGATGGACGCTGTTGAAAACTTCCCTGAGGTGGACTTCAACTCTATCAAACTTAACCTGAATGCTGCTACCAGCTCTCTTCTCCAAACCAGCTCTGAGGACGTCAATATTGAAGACGATGCCTCTACCCAGCCACCCACTGCTCCTACTTAAGAACGTGTTTTTTTTTTCTGATCCTTTGTCTTTGGATCTTTCGATGTAATTCAAGTACACTAAACTCGTCCAAAGTTTTGAGGACGAGGTATTGAAACCTTTTTTTCTACAAGGGTGTTTGGACGTTGTTTGTCCGCCCTTCAAACACTTAGTGAATTTCATTTCTTTCATGTATGGACGAGATTTTTCATATTTATGCATGCATTCATATTTTACTCGTCCTTGTTCAGTGTGTTTAAACCATCTATTAAAGTTTGAAGGGTTATTTCTCGTCCCTAGACTGAAATTTCTTTCATGTACCCTGACCGTCCGGACTTTGGGACCTTGCTCGTCCATAGGCCTTACTGTCTCGGGCCTGGATGCGCATTATGCCTCGTCCTTTGCCTAATTGTTTTAAGGCTTGGACGCCCATTTTGTCTTGTACAGATAAATGTCAAGTTGGGTTCTCCCTTTGAAGGGTTATTTCTCGTCCTTAGACTGAGACGAGGGTATCTCATCTTTGTTCTGCCCTCATGGACGAACATTTTAGGCTTATTTTCAGGGACTACCTCGTCCTTTGATTAGGATGGGGTGCCTTGATCTTGCTTTTCCTTAGGAAAGCTAAAGCTTTAGACGTTACATCTCCGCGTCCAGAGAATTTATTCGTCTCATTGACAATTAAAAAATATTTTGTTCTCAGCCACCCTGTAGGTTAGCTTTGAACGAGAATGCCATGGAAATCTGAAATGAACACAACATTTTGTACATTACATAAATATCGTTTACAGATAAGGCACATACATGCTAATGCCTTTTATTTAGTAAGCACTCCATAATTTCGTCCATAATCATGATAGATAACCACAACACAAATAACAAGGTAATAGTATCAAACACAGCATAAAATATAAGTAGAATATAAATAGGGTAGCAAGCTTCAAGCTCGTCCACAGTGAACCTCATTTCGGCACGCTTCTACTGGTAGTACCTCCTCAGGTGCTCCACGTTCCAAGGATGTTCAAGCTTTCTCCCGTCCAGGGCCTCCAGGTAATAGGATCCTTGTCTTTTGAAGTTGATGACTCTATAGGGTCCTTCCCAATTGGGGCCCAATTTCCCATGAGCTGAGTTCTTGGTTGCTAAAGAGACCTTCCTCAGGACTAGATCTCCTATGTTGAAACGTCTTGGTTTCACCCTTGCATTATATTGCCTAGCCATGAGGTTCTTGTACTTCGCTGCCCTGTGCTCTGCTTCTGTTCTTACTTCGTCTATAAGATCGAGGTTCAAGCGGAGTTGCTCCTCGTTTTCCTTCTCCTCATATGACATCACCCTATGATTAGCCATGTGCACTTCCGCAGGTATAACTGCTTCACTTCCATAGGCTAGTTTAAAAGGGGTCTCCCCTGTAGGAGTCCTCACTGTCGTCCTGTATGCCCATAGGACACCAGGTAACTCATCTGGCCATACTCCCTTTGCCCCCTCAAGACGAGTCTTGATGATCTTCAGCAAGGATCGGTTTGTAACCTCAGCCTGACCGTTTGCCTGTGGATGTGCGGGGGAGGAATAATGATTTTTGATTCCAAAGTGTAGACAGAAGTCCCTGAAAAGGGTGTTGTCAAACTGTCGCCCGTTATCGGAAACTAGTACCCTAGGTACTCCAAACCTGCACACTATATTCTTCCAGACGAAGTTTTTTACATTCTGCTGTGTAATGTGTGCCAATGGTTCTGCCTCCACCCACTTAGTGAAATAGTCAATCCCTACCACCAAGAATTTCATCTGTCTAGTTCCAAGTGGAAATGGACCCAGGATGTCCAGGCCCCATTGAGCAAAGGGCCACGGGGCCATCATTGGGGTGAGGTACTCAGATGGTTGTCTGGGGACATTACTGAATCGTTGGCACTTGTCGCATGCCTTGACATAAGCTTTTGCATCCACTTGAACAGTTGGCCAATAGTACCCCGCACGGACGACTTTTTGGATAAGCGACCTTGCTCCTGAATGGTTTCCACAAGCTCCTTCATGAACTTCCCTCAGCACATAGTTCGCCTCTTCTGGGGTCAGACACCTAAGATAAGGTTGAGAGAAGCCCCTCCTATAGAGAACTTCGTCCAGAAGGATGTACCTTGCTGCTTTTATCCTGAGTTTTTTAGCTTCGTCCCTTGCTTCCAGAAGTCGCCCGTCCCTCAGATACAAGACGATTGGGGTCATCCAATTTTCTTCATTCCCTATTTGCTGTACTTCCAGGAGATCTACACTCGGGACGTACTGAATTTCATCATACTCTTCGGTTGTTCCAGTTGCTGAGGCTTCCTTCGCTAAGGTGTCTGCTTCTGCATTCTCTTCCCTCGGGATTTGAATGAAGTTAGCCTTCTTGAATTTTTCCACAAGCTGTAATACCCTCTCCAAGTACTTTTTCATTCGTTCTTCTTTCGCCTCATATGTCCCATTTATTTGGCCCATTACCAGCGAAGAGTCTCCCAGGACGAGAACCGACTCCGCTTCTACAGACTTAGCCAATTCTAGCCCTTTAAGCAGAGCTTCATACTCCACTTCATTATTAGTTGGTCGATATTGTAGACGGACTCTATGCTTCAACTTGTCTCCTTCAGGGGATTGCAAAACCACCCCTATTCCTCCCGCACGCTGTGTGGACGAGCCATCTACATGGACCACCCAATTTTTATCCTCCTGCACTTCATCGTTGCATCTTGGGGTGAACTCCGAAATAAAGTCTGTCAGGGCCTGAGCCTTAATAGCATGTCTTGGTTGGTATCGGATATCAAACTCGCTAAGTTCGACCGCCCATTGGATCAGACGTCCTGCAGCTTCCAACTTGTTCATAGCTTTCTTAAGTGGGTGATCTGTCATAACATTGATTACATGGGCTTGGAAGTAGTGTCTTAACTTCCTGGAAGCTGTGATGAGCGCGAAGGCCAGCTTTTCTATTGGCGGATATCGTGCTTCCGCCCCCCTCAAGGCCCTACTGGTGTAATACACTGGCTTTTGCACTTTTGCTTCCTCTCTTATCAGCGCTGAGCTCACAGCATGCGGGGTCACTGCCAGGTACAAAAACAGCTCCTCTCCTATCACGGACGGACTTAGCAGCGGGGGCATGACAAGATACGTCTTCAAATCTTGGAAGGCTCTTTGGCACTCGTCCGTCCATTCGAAGGCTTTCTTTAGAACCTTGAAAAATGGCAAACACTTGTCAGTAGCTTTAGAGACAAACCTGTTGAGGGCGGCAACTCGCCCGGTGAGAGATTGTACTTCTTTAGTATTCTGCGGAGGCTTCATTTCTAGGATTGCCTTGATCTTTTCTGGGTTGGCCTCGATCCCCCTGTGTGAGACCATGAATCCAAGAAATTTTCCCGAAGCCACTCCGAAAGCACATTTACTGGGGTTCAACTTCATACTGTATCGCCTGAGTGTATTGAAGGTTTCTTGCAAGTCGTCTAAATGCTTACCCTCTTCCAGACTTTTCACTAACATATCATCCACATATACTTCGACATTTCGCCCAATCTGAGGACGGAACATGTGATTGACCAGTCGCTGATACGTTGTTCCAGCGTTCTTCAATCCGAAGGGCATTACTTCATAACAAAACAAGCCCTGACTTGTAACAAATGAGGTCTTCTCCTGGTCGACCACGTCCATCCGTATTTGGTTGTACCCTGAGAAAGTGTCCATAAAACTAAGCAGTTTATGGCCCGCGGTGGAGTCCACCAGCTGATCAATTCGTGGTAATGGATAGCTATCTTTGGGGCAAGCCTTATTCAGATCAGTAAAATCCACACACATCCTCCACTTGCCGTTCGCCTTCTTGACCATTACTACGTTGGCCAACCAATCCGGATAGTACACCTCTCGGATAAACTTTGCTGCCATCAATTTTTGAACCTCGTCTTTAATAGCATTTTCTCTCTCAGGAGCAAACACCCTTTTCTTTTGTCGTATTGGCTTCGAGGATGGAGATACGTTCAGGCGATGGGTGATGACATTAGGATCTATTCCAGGCATATCCTCATGACTCCAAGCGAACACATCTACGTTCTTCTTCAAAAACTGAACAAGGTTTTCTTTAACTCCTCTTTCTAGATCTGCCCCCACCCTGGTACATCTCTCAGGGTTCCTTTCGTCTAAGGGAACATCTTCCAGCACTTCAATAGGTTCTACCACGACCCTTTTCTCCTCAATAGTCATTGTCTGCACTTGCTCGTCCGTGGCCAACATAGCCAAGTAACACTCTCTCGCTGCCAGTTGATCTCCTTGTACTTGTCCTACTCCATAGTCTGTTGGAAACTTAACTGACAGGTGGTAGGTGGACGTAACTGCTCTCCAACTATTCAAAGTTGGCCTCCCAATTATGGCATTATAAGAGGACGAACAGTCTACTACCAGGAAACTCACGTCCTTAGTGACTTGTTGTGGATATGCCCCTACTACCACTGGTAATGTAACAGTACCTACGGGCTGCACCCTCATCCCACCAAAACCTACCAACGGAGAATTCACCGGACGAAGACGGTCTCGTCCTAGCTTCATCTGCTGAAAAGCTGGAAGATACAGGATATCTGCCGAACTTCCATTATCAACGAGTACCCTTCTGGTTGTGTAGTCAGCGATGAGCAAGGTTATGACAATAGCATCGTCATGAGGATGGTGGATTCTTTCAGCTTCGTCTTCGGTGAATGTGATTGCCTGTTCGTCCGTATCTCTAGGTGGTCGTCCAGAGAGTTGGACGCTCTGCACCACCTTCAAGTATGTTTTCCTGGACCTGGACGACTGAACTATTGAGCTCCCTCCGACGATAACTCTGATTTCTCCGAGAGGTGGCCGTGACGACTCTTCAGCTTTTCCTTTGAGTTTGTCGTCCTTATGGTCTCGTCCTAAGAAACTTCTCAGCTTCCCCTGCCTTATAAGATTCTCAATCTGCTGCTTTAGATCAAAACATTCGTCCGTATCATGCCCATGGTCTCTATGGAAGCGACAATACTTGTTTCTATTGCGCTTATTCGGATCTCCCTTCATTTTTTCTGGCCACTTCAAGGAAGGATCATCCTTGATTTACATTAGGACTTGATCAAGTGGCATGTTCAATGGCGTATACTGCTGACTTCGTGCTGAGGGGCCTGCCTTCCTGTCACGATCTTTTTTGTCTTCCGTTCGTCCTTTCTTGAGACGAGGACCCTGCTCTGAGTGACGAGTGGGGTTAGCATCCATTTTCTCAATTCTCTTCCTCTTCTTGGCTATGATAGCATCCTCCGCATTCATAAAATTCTGGGCTGAGTGGACGAGTTCGGCCATGGTCTGAGGCTCTTGCTCATATAGCTTGTGGATGAACAAATCAGAGTGAACCCCATTGTGGAAAGCCGCCAGGAGCAGCTTGTCATCCATCTCGTCCACTGCTAAAGCTTCCCTATTGAACCGCGTAATGAACGACCGCAAACTTTCATTCTCCCCTTGTTCTATGGTCAGCAAACTGGACGAGGAACGCTTGTGCCTCTGTCCTCCGATGAAGTTGTTAACAAACAACTTACTTAATTCTTCGAAGGACGCTACCGTGCTGGGAGGTATTTTGCTGAACCACACTCGTGCGGGTCCTTTAAGGGTAGTAGGGAAGGCTCTGCACATTATTTCATCCGGAACCCCTTGAAGATGCATAGTAGTTTTGAAAGTGGCAATGTGGTCAAATGGATCTCGCGTCCCATCGTACGAATCTAAGGAAGGCATCTTGAACTTCGGTGGCAAAGGGTGAGCATTGATGGGAGGCACAAATGGGGAGTCAGTCCTGTGAACCAAGTCCTCTACGGGGTTGGTCCTCTTCATATTTTCCTTCATTTCATCCATAGTTCTTCTCATTTGGTCCATCTCCCTCTCCAAGTGAGGCACCCTTCTTGAAGGGGTACCCCTTGACTGGCTCTCAAACTCGGCATTCCTCTCATCTTGGCTCTGGACCTGTCTTCCAACGTTCTCATCCCGATGTTGCCTCCTCATGTTAAGTTCTCTAACCAACTCCTGGTTCTGGCGGGTCAATTCTGCCATAGTAGCAGCCATGGATTGCACGTGTTGGACAGAAGGCGGTTGTACGGTAGGCACCGATTGACGGTCGCCTCTACTTTCTTGAAGGCCTGGGCTGGTAGCCCTTGACCTTGTCCGGACCATTTCAGCCCTTATGTCCAAGAAAGAAATCGCAGAATCCAACAATGGAAATCAAACGTTATTCTTTCCCACAGACGGCGCCAACTGATGAACTCTGGGATATCAGTGGACTGAAAATGCCGGGCCTTGCTAAACTTGCGATGGTGAATCCTGAGAAAACAAGTAAAAACTTAGAGGAGACCGGTGGTAGCCGACCAAGAACCCTTCGATGATGAAGTTAGTCTCTGACTGAAGAAATATAAACTTAGTTTCTCAAGAACAGAATAGCATGCCTTACTCTTTCATTGGCGTGTGCTTATATAGTATACGGGAAGCGGTTACTTGCTTGGTAACCGCTCCTACAGTTGAGGAATCCAACAGGCTCGGAAATAACTGATTTAGAAGTTCGTACTTCGCAACGGTTGGGTTTGGCTGGTGACGGTTTGTTCTTCCACTCGGCGGAGACGGAAATCCTCCCTTGTCCTTTATGGACGAAGAGATGCTGCCAAGCTCGTCCGTCCTTTACAGACGGATGAATGCTAAGAAGCCCGTCCGTCTTTGAGGACGGACGGATGATAGTAAGTTCGTTTGTCCGTCTGTGTTGAGCACAGACGGACGAGTAACTGATGAATGACCTCGTCTGTCCTTTGGACGACGCATATGGACAGGAGACAGACTTAGCGAACTTTCGTTGCACATCAAAGCTCATTCTTGAAAACTTGAATCTCGACCCTTGTCCTTTACACCCTACAAACATTTAAACTTGTATTTTCAAAAGTAACAAATTAAATCCTAATGTTTCAAAAACTAACAAATTAAATACCAACCCATTTAAGTGGAATAATATTGTGTTTTAGATTTATTTTATTATTTTATGAAATCTTAGAATTTAAAATTCGCTAATTTTGAAATTATATGGTCTAATTTGTCGCCTTTTTTTGAGATAAAAGATAGAATAATTTATTACTTTTAAAATTACATAGTTTAAAGAAATCTTAGAATTTAAATTTTGTTAATTTTGAAATCATATGTTTTTTTTGAGAAGAAATACATTATGTCATATTATTAAAGAAGATTGTTCAAATGAGTCTGAAGTATAAACGAAATGTCTAGTGGAACATCTTCCATCTAGACTACTAAATAAGAAGAAAAAATAGTTCGTCGTGCTAGTAAGTATGCAACTGTATTACAAAGCATATGTACATGAGAGAAATTAAATCAAATCATATTGTTTATACTTTAAGGGTTTACCATATAAGTTCCCCAAAAAAAAAAAGGTTTTCCTTATAATTCAAAAGAAAAGAAAAGGTTTACAATATACTGCTTTCTATATATATATATATAATTTTTTTAAAAAAAGGAAAAGTAAAAACAAAAGTCGTGGAGACAGTGAGACACATTAATGCCCTGAAGCTAGTGGACAACAAACCTCCAACATTAAAGGAAGAGTTGAAGCAACTATAACCTACTTGGCGGATTATAACCTCTTTTCCATACCCGAATTGCTAATACCCCAACGTCATTTCATAACTAAAATAAAAAAAAAAAAAAAAAAGAAGAAGAAAAAATTACCATTTCTTACCAAAAAAAAAAAAAAATCATTTCCTATGTAAAAAAAAGAAAAAGAAAAAGAAAAACACTAAAATTAACCAAGAAGACCCCTGTATTATATATTAGGGGAAATTATTATTCAGCCGTATTCACAGCATCTCTATTCATTTCCATTTCCATTTCCATTTCCATTTCCAAACACTCACTCCCGCGATTGCAGGTGTTAGGTTCTCTCTCTCTCTCTCTCTCTCTTTCTCTCTCTCGCTCGCTTTCTTTCTCTCTCGTATTCGCTTTGTGGATTCGATCCAATTCCATTCGAATCGGATTCTAGGGTTTTCGTGTTTCGATCATTCGCGCGTGGCGATTCATTGGGCTTCGCCCTAGGGTTTCCTAGGCTACGTAGATCTGAGACTGGTTCGTTCCCTTGGGGGGAGATTTCGCTCTACAATTCCAAGATGTTTTGGCGTATGGCGGGCTTGTCCACGGCCTCTCCCGTGAGTCCTCGGTTTCGTTTCAGTTTCGGTTTCGTTTTGCATTTTCTGTGCGCAATGAGATAATTGTGATTTGTGTGGATTGTTCCCTGATTTTTTATGTTTGGTTGCTGAGAAAATGTAGGGAATTGAATTTGTGAATCTTGTTTAACAATGCGCACTTTACAGCTATTTAGGAGTCATTGTAGATTTTGAGTCTTTATTTGTTAAAAGCGTTATTTGTCTTCTTAGGGAATATAACTCAATGAATATCTTTGGTTTTCTTTTTTGGGGGTTGAGGTTTAGATTGAATGGTTCTTTCATTAAAGGTTGGATTTTATCAGAACTAAGGTAAATTGGCAGTTGGAAAGAACTTTTATGCTTTCGGAATTCTTTGTGAGAGTGACATTACAATGTGGTACTGTGAGGGAAGACTAAATTTAGGTTTTTTGTTCATGTTCTTGCTTTGATGGCTGTCACTGCAATCGTTGCCCATTCAAATTTGAGGATAGTGTTGGTGAAACTTGGTTGGTACAAAAAGTATAGATGGGCTTTGATAATGGGGAATTATATGAAGCTGAGGAAATGGTCAAGGCAGTACGTCAGTTTTTGAAATTTTAGCACACAATATGGAACAGATACATTTTTAGTGTGTGTGTGTGTGTGTATATATATATATATATGTAGAGAGAGAGAGTGAGAGAGAGAGAGAGAGAGAGAGAGATGGGCTTTATAATGGGAAATTATATGAAGCTGAGGAAATGGACTAGGCACAGTATGTTAGTTCTTGAAATTTTAGCACACAATATGGTACTGATAAATTTTTATATATATATATATATATATTGAAATTTTAGTGCGCAATGTGTAAAATATGAAAATAGTAAAATTTATTTTGAAGCTATAAATAACAAAGTCCACATGACCCGTACTTGACATGCGTAGATATTGAAAATATGAATGTTTCTCACTTAAGCATTCGATCCCATAGCTTACATTTAAGCCCTCTTTTGTTTTTTGGTTAATGAGAATCCAAAAATTACTCCCAAACATATCCATGCTGTATCCCCCAATTTGGTTTCCCCATTTCCCCATCCCTTAGGGCAGACACTAGTTATCACAAAAAAAAAAAAATGCCATTTCCCAATCATATTCAATCTGTATCCTACCTACCATATCCTATGAATATATATTTTTTTAAAAATTATTTACAGCTATGGATCCAAATATGTATTTCCATCGTTCCCTGCATATATGTACAGGATACTTACAGACCTCTCTTTCTCTCTAGAAGATTCAAAACTTATTGCAGACATATCCACACAGTATCCCAGTCATAGTCAAGTTATATCCTACCATATCCTGATAAAGTTATCATTTCTACTTACTGGTAGGTTTTGAAATGTGTATTTTCACTGTATATGCATTTCTGTATTTGATACTAAACTTTTTTTTTTCCCCCTTTAAAGACTTAAAAATTGACCACTAAACATATCCATGCATAATTTCATCTGTAATATGAGCAGTATCCTTATTTTGATAAAATTACGCTTTGTTATTTACAGGTACATATTTAAATATATATTTTTATTGTTACCTGCACATGTGTGCTGGTTACTTATTAGATTTGGTAATGATTGGTACTCTGAAGTAAGTACGCCTCTTAGTGTGGAACACTTAAACAAATAATGAGAATTATGGATTGTGCTTATAATCATAATAATGAATATAACCAATAAAAATTCAAAAAAAAAAACATAGATTTTTTAAAAGTCCATCATCACACAAGTATCCAACCAAAATGTTACTTATCAAAATGTTTCTTGTATTTGTTACTTATTTATTTAAAAGTTCCCTGTATTTGCTTTTGCAGTTCGACTCTATTGCGACATTTTTGCAATCACTGCCCTTTTGTACATAATTTTCTTTGTAATTCTTTAGGTTTATTCATGTTGCTCATGAAGTAGTCTCTTCTTAATTGAATTATTCTTATCTATCAATGTATATATTGATAGGTAAATAAATTCATTAAAATAAAAGTGCAATCCCACTACACAGGATGTTTAGGATGATGCTTTTTGATGCACGTATTTTACACTGATATAGTCTTACTTATCAAAACATTTACACCAATATAGTCTTAGTTGATGATATCAAAACATTGGAATGTAGGGACCTTTGGTTAAGTAGGATGGGAATGTTTGGATTGCAATTTTTTTTAGCCCTATGCTCTAACACGAGTGGAGGTGTTAAAACTTTATTAGAGAGGAAGAGACCTAATAGTGATTATTTTCAATGTGTTAGAATAATCATTCTTATTGAAGGGGAAACTGAGTAGGATTTTACCTTGAAGCAGGGTGGATGATGTGTCTAGAGTGGTGTCATATAGCTACAGTGGATATAATCCTTTCACATGCTGGAATCTGGATTCCAATTGACCCATCGTGCTGATTTTATATAAGCATTCTCCTTCATACTGATGTAACATTGTATTTTTTAAACGATGAGAATCTGAAGAGCATATGTTGGAATAGCCTCTTTAATTTGAAAGCTCTGTAATTGAGTTATTGGTACTTGGCTGTGCAATATTGGTCTTTATTAACCTAAATTTATGGAGTTGAGGCTTCATTTCCTACAGGCACCATATGTATGGATAAAGACTAGTTTGTTTGTGTTTTTATTTTATTTTATTTTATTTTATTTATTTTTTATATAATATATATTGGAAGTCATAGACTCATCAAATTTTAGAGGATAGGTTTTTTTGGTGTTTCTATTGTATACTTCCTGTGTACTAGGGTTGCACCTTTTTTGTGCTTATTTAATGCATTATAAGCAGAAATTAACTGCTTATAATAAAGCTTAGGAGAACGGAGTTTCATTTTATGAGTAAACCTGAGAGCACACTAGTAGGGTTGGCAATTTTGTGATCTCAACTTTTGTCCGAACCTAGGAGTGGACTAGTAGGGTTATCATTTGCCATACCTCTTGTAAGAGGGCTGGATTGATTTGCTGAAATAACCTTTGCTTGTTGCTAGTTTTCTGTTGAGGAATTTCACCTGTCCTTTCTTACCTTACTTGGT
Organism: Quercus robur; assembly: GCF_932294415.1. Taxonomy (NCBI): domain Eukaryota; kingdom Viridiplantae; phylum Streptophyta; class Magnoliopsida; order Fagales; family Fagaceae; genus Quercus; species Quercus robur. The sequence goes on along the minus strand of NC_065538.1, from coordinate 64,066,390 downwards.
TGTTGGTAATTTGGATGGTAACATATATTCTTTGTGAATGTTTTTTCCAAATGTGATTCTTATTCTTCCATTGTCTTTGTTTTCGATATTTGCTCATTGCAGGTGGAGACTATATTGGATAAGGAAAATTTTACATTGGAGGAACTTCTTGATGAGGATGAAATTATTCAAGAATGCAAAGCTCTTAATGGCCGCCTTATCAATTTGTAATGCTCTCTTCATTTTCACATTTTTCCCATATCTTTTAGTGTCAAGATGTACTGTCTGTCAATGAGTGATTGATGTCCGTACTATGTTTTTTGGTGAAAGGCTTTTAACAGGATTTTGTATGATGTGACATTATGCTTTGATAATTTGACTATAAATAATGAAGGGTTAAAATTTTATAGTGTAATAAATTGCCCTTTTGCCACCTGTTTTAATAAAAAGATTATAAAAAAAGTGACAATATTCAAAACAATATTTTTTTTTTTTGATAAGTGACTATAAAATACATTCATGCAAGTATTGCCATTTATTTATGCATTTTGGGAGCAGTTTGTTTTTTAAGTGATCAAAAATTTTTTTTGATAGGTAATATGAGTACTATTATTGATGAAATCATAAAAAAGAAGCATACAATGTGTTCATGAGGATGAACAACAGCAAAGCACAAAACAGAAAACAAAAAGAAAAACAATCAGGAAAATAAACTAAGAGAAGAGAAAAACTGTAAAAGAGAAGAACAATCTGTAAATTCCCAGAACTGAGACCAATTAAAAAGGCTACGTTGACACAAGCCTTTTAACTCAACCAAAGACTTCTCAGAATCTTCAAAGTAACGATGATTCCGTTCTGTCCAAATAGTCCACATCAAACAACTTGGAATCAAATTCCAAGTATCTGAATTATGTTTCCCAAGCCAATGACTCCAACAAAATAATACTTCCGCCATAGAGCCTGGCTGGACCCACTGAATACCGAAAGCCTAACCCATAAAGAATGCGCTACATGACAGTGAAGAGGGAGATGGTTTGAATTCATATGGTAAAAGTAGTTGAAATTGTAGACTCTCATGGTTTGAATTCATATCTTGTCAAGTGGATGAAGATTATGGTTTTCTAAGTATGTGTTTGAATAAAATATTCTGATTTTAAACCAATTAAGGATCCAATTATTTGTTAAATCAATTGTGATAATAATTTCCTTTGTGTGAGGGACATGATTATACCTTTTGTAACAATGTTGCCATGGTCAAAATTTTCAATTAAGGCAAAGAGCCTTGTAACTCAACTGACATCTCCTAGTGTTTTCAGCAGAGCCGTCTATGGTTAAAATCTCCTCTCCCCCATTGTAACTATTGAATTATCAAAAAAAAAAAAATGTCAGTTAAGGTTGTTGGATGGCTGTGCCATTACATGATTAGATTTTTTTTAACAAATAGCTTATTTTTTTCCGAATGCCTTCTAAACTGACAATTATGGCATGTTAATGACAACAAAGCTTATGTAATGGCACAGCCATCCAACAACAACTTATGTAAAGACACTGTCGGTTAATTTTCACAGTTCAATGAGCACTTGCTCTAGTGGCACATATTTCCCTTGTAAGAGAAAGATGGATGGTGAGGTTGTGGGTTCAAGATCAAGCTATTACATTTGTAACTTACCAATAAAAAATAAATAAAGAAAAATTTTACTCTATTTTTAAGTAGAATAGTGTTAATGATGGTCAGATGTTAAATTACTTTATCAACTGAATTTTGTTTTCATCCTTTTTTTGGCTTTATTTGATATTCTTGTACTTTGTTTTCCACAGTTTGCGAGAAAGAGCTCAAGTTGAACAGCTCATACGATTTATCGTGGAAGAAGCTCTTGAGGATGCTGAAAAGAGGCGAACTTTCAAGTAGGGTGCTTTTGTTTCCCAGATGCTCTTCTTTACCCTGACGAATCCTGTGATTGATTTTGTCAAATTATTGTTTTCACAGGTTTCCTTTTATTGCCTGTGAGATTTTTACTTGTGAAGTTGATATTATACTCAAAACACTGGTGGAGGATGAGGAGGTGAGAAACATTAATCATATAAGCCCCTTTTTGTTTGAAACTACACTTCTATTACTCTTTGAAAACTTATTTCTGTTACTGATTTCTTTTGATCATTGGTTGTTGGCAGTTGATGAACTTGTTGTTTTCCTTTTTGGAGCCAGAACAGCCCCATAGCACACTATTGGCTGGGTATTTTAGCAAGGTTGTTCTTTGTTGAACTTTTAGAATCTAGTTTATCTTCTACTTCAGTAGGATGGTCTTTTTGTAGATATAACTTTTACTACGATGCATTCTATTTTAGCCCTGTTATATCTTTAGTTTCTTTTTTGTTTCAAAGGAATTATCAATAACATATTACCTGGGTCATTTGTGCCCTAATTTCCTAATGCTAGGTTGTCATATGCCTGTTGTTGCGTAAGACAGTTCCTTTTATGCGTTATATTCAAGTAAGTGTAATGTTTCTTCTTCTTTGATGTAATTATCCTTAGATTTCATGGATTTTTTGTATATTAGCTAGCTTTTCTTTCTCTATTCTTTCATATTCTTCTTTTGTACTCTTTTGTGTTATTTAAGTACACATCCTATGTATTGGGTATTCACCTTTATTTACCTATCCAAAAAAAGAAAAGAAAAGATAAGGGTTGAATTGTTCTTTTTGTGCATTCATCCAGGCTAATCAGGATATTGTCAAGAAGCTAGTTGAGCTGATTGGAATTACATCTATCATGGAGGTTGGTTGTTGATACCGTCCATTTATTGTTTTTGATATTAAACTCCTTGCATAAGTGTTTATTCATCTTCAGTTGCAAATATATGTTATCTGCAGTCTCTGTACATGTGTATTCTTGTGGTGTTATTGACTATTTGTGGTTTATATATTTGATTTTTATTGTTTGTATTATAAGAATTAATATTTGCACATGTTTCATAATTATCATCATCATCATCATCATTATCATAGTTTATTTTTTTTAGTTTGCAACTGAATTACTGAATTCACCTCCTCTTATCTTTTAAAGTTAAAACAATGATTGGCATTTTGAACTTTTGACCCCATCAGCTATTAAAAGAAGCTGTTAAAGTTTTAGTGTACTTTTGATTGACTCTGCTCAATTTGGCAGTGTAGTTTCTGAGACCTATTTTCCTGCTCAACAGGTTTTAATACGTCTGATTGGTGCTGATGAACATATGTATACAAACTATATGGAAGCAATGCAGTGGATTGAAGACACAGATGTGCTAGAGATGATAGTGGACAAGTTTAGTTCTTCAGTAAGTAATATGCATACCAAGAACCTACAGATGTGAATGGTTCTGTCTCAGTGCTTGGTTGATCTCTTTTTATTTTTTATTTTTGTAATTCAATAGTTACAATGGGGGAGGGGGGATTTGAACCCTAGATGTCTCAATTGGAAACATCAAGAGGTGCCAACCAGTGGAGCTACAAGTCTCTTGGCACTACTTTATACATGTTACTCTGTGTTCCATTTCTTGTTCTCATTTTATTTCTTTGCACTCTGATATCTAGCTTAGACATTTTGAAAAACAAAGTAGCCTTTATCCTTCCTGAATTTAAAGACCTATCTGCAATCACAGCTCAAAGTTCCTCAGGATTATAACCATTTTCCAGCACTCATTGCCAGCACTCATATCCATCTCAGTCTTAGCCTTTCCTTTCATATCATCCCCATATGCCATACCCTTTAGCATTCTTTTCTTATTTAAGAGATTTGGTGCAACAAGGTTTATTTATTATTTGATAGTCTTTTAAGTAGGAAACTTAGTGAAATTGGATGGGTTAGATAACCTGCCTATAAACTTATGAGTGTTTATATGGTGGGCTATGGTTTGTGATGGCTACCTACCCATGATGGATGGGGTTCGCCTGTTAGCCCATGGGCGAGGAAGACGGACCAACAAGCCAGCCACATCCCAGTGATCACCTTGGCAAATCTAACATAGATCCAACCACTTTGATGCCCCACTTGCTGACAAGTCTATATTATCAGGCTTAGCAATCTGAGATGTTTTAGTTAAAGTGCTTGGAATTAGAAGAATGTGCACATGGTTTGTAGATTGATTACAGGTTAGAAAATATATGGAACAAAAGCAAGAGGGGTTGTTTCTTTAAGAAATCAAAATGCTGAAAATTTGAAAAATGTAGCTCATTAGAAGGGTTTTTGAGTATGATTTAATAGAACATTTGGCGGCTACAGTCTGGGGAATTAAGGGATTTAAATGATTAAGGAATAGAGTTCGACTTTAGCTAACATGATTGCAAGAAAGATGGTCTTGGAAACTGTAATTAGTGCTTTGAATGTGAAGAGGAGAGGAGAGGAGAGAGAGAGAAGCCAAGCCCAAATTTTGGGGTTGGCTATGGGTTCTCAACAAATTAGTAAGGTTAGCCACATGTACGTAAGCACAATTTTGGTGAGTTGGTGTTGTATGTGCAAAGGGGCTGGGGAGACTTGAGATCATTTGTTGCTGCATCATGCAATTGCAAAGGAGTTATAAAATAAATAATAATAAATGATGTAATTGAAATATCATGATATTTAGATATATTGTTTAGATATTTCTGAGTACTTGAAATATCTATAACTTTTATATACTATTTTTTAGGTTTGATTTGCAAAGACAAGATTTTCTATTCAGTGATGCTGTGACTGCAACATCTCTTGGATTTTAAATATTCTTTGATTGAATGTAGATGCTGTACTGAAAATTCAATATAGGATATGAATATGTCATGAGTGTGTCTATCTAGGATAAAAGAGTTTCGAACGAATTGATGGAAATTTGATGTTACACGTTTATAAACCCATGTGCTCATGTATGGACACTTGAATTCGGTATGCCTCTTTTTGTAAATTTTGTTTGCTACTACCTGCTGATCCTTCATTGCACTAAAGTGCTGATGAAACTTCCTTTTAGGAACCAAAATCTGGTTTCTTAAGGTCTGTTACTGCAATCTTTGCCCACAAATATGAAGAACTGAGGCAGGATAATCTTCTTGTCAGATAGTTATTTGGTATCATGCCAGCATATACTGCGCCTTTTTTCCTGTATTGCTTGTCTCATTTATAGGATAATCTGTTTGATGAGTATGATTTATTTTTGTAAGAACTTTGTACTGATGTTAAAGAAATGTTTGTGGGACATGGTTTTTACAGGACTCTCCTGAAGTTCATGCTAATGCAGCAGAAACACTTTGTGCTATTACACGATTTGCTCCACCTGGGCTGGCTGCTAAAATCTCCAGCCCAAGGTAGGGTTTGCTTTTGTTCTCATGTTGCATGGAAATATGTATAATTCTACTCTGGCTTTTCCATTATTTATTTAAATTTGTCTTTCTGGTTGCAGTTTTATAGGAAGATTATTTCGTCATGCTTTAGAAGATGCACGACCAAAGTCCGTTCTGGTTAACTCTTTGTCTGTATGCATATCTTTGTTAGACCCTAAAAGGCTAACCTTGGGAATATATCATCATACATACAACCGCCAGATAACTCAAGGACCTCCTGTAACTGCTAATCCTGAGACAGTTGAAGGCATGCTGGAAAGCTTAGGTAAGGGTACCTCTTATATGTTGGTGTCTCTTTTCTTTTTCTTTTTTAATTATTTAACACTAACTTCCCCTACTTCCCTTATTCCTTCTCTTTGGGAATTAATCTCCTGGAAATCTTATCATTTTATTTTGTTAAAATACCCATCAGCAAATCAAGTATTGATCAGATTTATCCTGCAGGTGATTTACTCAAGCTTTTGGAGGTCTCATCTGCGGAGAATGAGTTGTTAACTACTTATGGAAAGTTACAGCCACCTCTTGGAAAACATCGTTTAAAGGTATTGTTCATATGAGTATTTAACATCTTTTTTTGGTGTGTTAGGAGTACTGACTATTTCGTATGTTTTCTTTCCTATATAATCATGGGCCGTTTTTTATGTTTGATTGTCTTAATTTGTCTGAATTTTGTTATTAACAGATTACCTGTACACATGGTATTGATTATATTAACAGATTACCTGTACAAATATGGTATTGATTATATTAACAGATTCTGATTTGGGATTTTTGCATTTTAGCTGGTAATCACTGAGCATAGAATTTTTTTTTTTTTTTTTTTTTTTTCAGATTGTAGAGTTCATCTCAGTCTTAGTGACAGTTGGTAGTGAAGCTGCTGAGAAGGAATTAATTCGCCTTGGAGCTGTACAAAGAATTTTAGACTTGTTCTTTGAGTAAGTTAATTTCTTTTTAAAATTTTAAATTTTTATTTATGAAGGGTGGCAGGACTCAACTCTTATTTATTTCATTGCTTGTGAAGGTACCCATACAATAACTTTCTACATCATCATATAGAGAGCATTCTAGTGTCGTGTTTGGAGAGTAAGAATGTTCCTCTTATTGAACATCTTCTTCATGAATGTAATCTTGTTGGGAGAATTCTTGAAGCTGAAAATAATTACAAATTGGCAGCTGATTTGAACAAGGTAGTGGTGCAGTCATCTATAAATGATTAATGTCTTCATGGCAGTACAGGCCTTAGGATTTTTGTTTTTTGTTTTACTTCTTTTAAATCTAAATATTCTGGAGATCTTGTTCCAGATGTGTAAAAAGTATTTGACACTATCTTTGTTTGATTCTTTTCTGCAGCCAACTGTCCCTTCTGAGGGTAGATTGCCACCCAGAATAGGGAATATTGGCCACTTGACACGTATATCTAACAAACTTATTCAACTGGGGAATAACAGCGCTAAGATTCAGGCATATTTGCAGGTGTAGTCCTAAATCTCCAGTAGTTGCTGTTGACATATTTATCCTACCAATATTTGTGGGGCTATGATTCAGTGTAAATGCTTTTGTTGTCTATCTGACATTTTGTTTTTTGATAAGTAATAAGTTTATTGATATCAAAAAAGGGGGAGCACCCTAGTACACAGGGAGTGTACAAGGGTCAAACAATCAAGAACAAAGATTACAAGAATCTAGGAAATCAAGAAAAGATAAAAATGATTGGTTCCGCAATGCAGCCAACCAATCCATTAAAGTTCTAATGAAAAATAGCTTCAAGTCTGATATTGATCTCTCCTTATCTTCAAAGCACCTACTATTTCTCTCTCTCCAAAGACACCACAATAAGCAATGGGGAACAATCAACCATTTATACCCATTTCGATGACAACCAAATCTGCCTTGCCAACATGCTAAAAGCCCCACTACAGATTGCAGCATAACCCAGCTCACTCCAAACAATCCGAACATCATAGCCCACATATCCATTGCAACCGGACAATGAAGAAAAAGATGATTAACCGATTCACCATTACACTTGCACATTTAGCACCAATCCAATATCCAAACCTTCATTTTTCGTAAATCGTCAATCGTTAAGCACTTTCCCAAAGCAGCAGTCCAAACGAAGAAAGCTACTCGAGAAGGAATCTTCTGTTTCCAAATACTTTTCCAAGGAAAACAATAGCCCACTAAGAGACTATAATAATCTTTAACCAGAAAGCCCTTCTCTCTATCAAGTTTCTAGCACATCTTATCCTCACCAAACCCTTTCACCGAAGCACCATAAATTGTATCCATGAAATTGGCTAGTGCCTCTAATTCCCGAGCATGCACACCCCTAAAGAAACTTACATCCCAAAAAAGGACTCCATTATCAAGCTTCATAAGCTCAGCCACACTAACCTCCTTGTCTCGGCAAACTCTAAACAATTCAGGATAGCTAACTACAAGAGAAGTCTCACCACACCAATGGTCTTGCCAAAATTTCACCCTAGACCCATCCCCAATATCATATAGAATGTGGTGAGAAAAAGAAGGCTATCCCCGACTAATATATTTCCACAAGACAACACTTGGACCATTAATAGGCCTAGTACACCAGCCACCCCATTCACAGCCGTATTTCACCTCTATCACTTGCCTCCAAAGGGCAGCCCTCTCCATCCCAAATCTCCATAGCCACTTCCCAAGCAAAGCTTCATTAAAAAGTCTTACCTTCCTTATCCCCAAGCCCTTGAAGCAATGGGACTGCAAACAGTAGCCCATTTAACCAAATGGAATTTTGGTTCATCTCCAATGCCACCTCACAAGAAATTTCTCTGAAGTTTCTCAATTCGGTTAGCCACAACTGTAGGAATAGGAAATAGAGATAGAAAATAAGTGTGTAAATTAGATAGAGTGCTTTTAATTAAAGTGACTCTACCTCCCTTGGATAAGTAGAAACGTTTTCATCTTGCTAATCTCCGTTCTATCTTCTCCAGAATTGGGTTCCATATTGCCTTATCCTTGAATTTAGCTCCCAAAGGAAGACCCAAATACTTCATTGGAAGTGTACCTTGCTTACAGCCAAGGACATTCAACAATAAGTCCAAATTATGCACCATACCAACAGGAACCAACTCTGATTTACCCAAATTTATCTTTAGACCAGAGACTGCCTCAAACCAAATGAGGATCATGTGGAGAAATAGAACCTGATCCAGATCAGCACCACAAAAAATCAAAGTGTTGTCTGCAAAGAGAAGATGAGACACCGCCAATGATCTTCCCTCTACACAACCCACACCAAAGCCTGACATGTGACCATCATGGACAACTTTATCCACAAAAGTCATGCTTTAAAGTGAATTTACTTTTGACAGGAAAATAGCGAGTGGACTGATTGGCACACAAATGTTCTATCCAAGCGGAATGCAGTGGAAAATGTCTTTCAGTGGGCATGTGGGTATGTTTTCTTCATTTCAAATGTTGCAACTCTTCTCACATCTGCAGCTCCCAATATTCTGATTCAAGCTTAAGTAAATGAAATTAAAGTACTTTCATATAGTTATAATTATTCCATGCATGGCCCGGACAGGCAAGGTTGATATTCTGATGAATCACTCTGCACTGGACCATGCATGGAATAACTTGAACTATATGAGAATACAACCAGTCATATTGCAGCTAATGGAACAGCTTGTTGAAAACCACACTATGCATGTGCCAATGAGCTCTTGCTTAAATGGCAATAAATCTTCAAATAAGAGCAGGGTGGAGGGTCTCGGGTAAAAAGACCCAATAGATGCTATTGTAACTTACTAATCTAAAAAAGAAAAAGTATCTATTGTGTGTTTGTGTGTCTGCGTATCGTAGTATCATTTAGCTACATATGTATGGAGCATAATTGTTATAATCGATTGTATCATATATCGTATCAAACAATGGTATGGAATCATTTGTAAAATAATTTTAAATCACTTGGGTGTATCAAAAAAGCTCTCAAATCATGTTATCCGTAAGGATGCGTTGTCACTTTCTTGTGAGTCTTTTAAATGTGAAGTGTGAATTATTTACTTTATGCATTGTAACATGAAAATAAAATAATTTTCTAAATTTTGAGTGTGGTAATAATTTTCATGAATTGAAATTAGTTTTTGTGAAATATTACTGCATTAATGACCATAAAATAAGTGATTGATTGATTATGTCTGTAGTTTGTAATAAATGTCATTTGTACTTGTGTATCTATTATTATTATTGTTTTCATGTACTCTACAATATATAATGCAAAATATGCTAATGATAATGTTTAAGATGATTTGGTTTGTCGCTTTGCCATTGGAACTTCAATGGTATGTCAGAGCAGCCACTGATGCTTGCAAAAGCCAATTTTTTGTTTTGTTTTTGGTGTGTTGCCACTTCTTCAGTTGGTTTTCTAGTTATTAGATTTACTTTTTGCTTTGCTCACAGTTAGAGCTTTCTGTGAGGCAATATTGCTTTTCTCTCATGAATGGCTATCAATATTTGAGAGGTATATCAGGCATGGGTTAGAGCCTTAAATAACCTACTGAACTGTAAATATTTCATGCTTTACTGTAATCTCTGAGACTTATGAGGTGAATGAAATTGGAAGTGAGCTGGTCATATCTTATAGAATAATGAGCCTTTTATTTTATTTTTTAATTATTTATTTTTTAAATTTTCTCTTTCCACATTTACTTTTATATTTATCATGATTTAATCATTTTTAATAGGCGGCCAACAGCACTGCAAGATCGGAATAGGGATAGCGACGACGACGATTACCAAGATAGAGACTATGATGTTGCAGCTCTTGCAAATAACTTAAGCCAGGCTTTTCGATATGGAATTTACAGTAATGATGATATTGATGAGGTTCCTTTTAAAACTTTCACATAATAGCTCATTTAGTTTTTTTTTTCTTGGTTTTCTTTTTAGATAAGAAACATATATGTTAAGTGGAAGTATGAGAGGTACAGCAATTTCTTATAATCTCATTATCATTTAAAAGAAAGGATTTTACCATAGTGGCAAGGAATAAAACAAGTTAGCAACAAAACGGGATGTATGAGGTATAAGTCTAATAAGATGGGCATACCTCAAGACCAATCTTATGGCTATATATTAGCTTTTGGGCTAGGATCCTGAGGAAAAGATTCAGTAGAGATTTGTGAAATTAAAGTTTATGTATATAGAGTGACGAATGATTCTGCAAAATCATGTGAACCATGGTCTCTACAAAAAATCTAGAGATAAACAAGTAGTAAGCATAAACTAAAATAAAAAAATAAAATATGTGGCTATCATCCCAAAAGACCAGCTAAGCATCAGTGGCTTGGTCAGTCTTTACCTGTTTACCTAATATCACAGTGTGTTGTGTTTTCTTCCCCTGAGCTTTTATTGAACAGCAACTTAAGATTTTAATAATTTTGTATGTTACTCTTGGTAATAAGAATTTAACCCAACAAAGCGTAATCAAACTTTCTGTTTACTTTTATTTCTTAAACAATCATTGGAAGGCCAGTGTCCACACTAAATGCAATTTCAAGTACTCACTTTAACTTATGGTGTGTTTGGATAGCAGGATATGTGGATTTGGATTTGAGTGATTAAAATCCAAATACCTTGTTTGGATAGCTTCAAAATATCAAGGATTTGGATTGGACCATATCTACCAGGGATTTTAAACTTTTAAAATCGTTGGATTTGAAATAACATCTAAAATCATGGCATTTCAAATCTATTGATTTAAAATCCAAATTCAAGTTTCCAAACGCAACCTTAGTGTATTTTAATTCAGTCCTACTGTCATACTATTATCATGTGTACATTGCTATGTCCAGTTACAGTTCATTTGGTTGATAATTGTTCATTTACTTATTTGACTTCTTGTTCATACTTTTCAGGCTCATGGCTCACTCGAACGAGATGACGAGGTATGAGATATATTAGAAACTTAACTGGTTTTAGTTAGAAAAATATAAGTATATAACATGTTGGTTTTGTATGTTGAGTGCTATGTTTTATTATTAGCCTAGTGCCTCATTTGGAAATGATCTCTTAGGTCTGTACAGGGGATCATCTTTTGGCAGCCTATGAATATCTTTTGCTACTCACATTTTCAGTCAGGAAGGTTGATGTAGTCATCGGAACTGTACATTAAGAGACACATTTTAGCTTTAACTTAAATTTAATATAGGAAGAATATGTTTTTAGTTTCTATGAATTGCCAAGTACTTCCAGAAGAGGCCACTGTCTTTCATTTTTGTCTGATTAACTGAATTTAAGTAGTTCATACTTCCTCTTTGGGGATTGACTAGGACATTATTCATTATAAGTTATTTGCTTAACCCTTCTCCCGGGAGCTATATACAGTTTTTTTTTTTTTGGGGGGGGGGGTGTGGGAGGGGGAGGGATTAAATGAATAGGAGTATACTCAATTTATATGTTCTTTATTTAAGTTGGAAATCGTACAATTTGATCTTAACTGAATTGGTCTTTTGGGATGAACGCAAAAATGTTGGCTTGAATGTGTTGTGCAAAAATTAAATGGGAAATGCTATATTCACAACATTTCCACCTCAAATCCTAGGTGGCAGGTTGTTAATTGCTGTTATTTTTTGATAAGTAATATTAAAAATTCTATTAAGAAAATAAAACAGCCCAAGTACACAAGTTGTTACTTGCTGTTATTGGAGGGCAAGAAAGTAAATTGGGTCATATTTTCTGCATTTGTTGTGGACGTGGCACTTCTTAAATTAAATTGGGTCATATTATCTGCATTTGTGTCATGGTGAGCCATACATGAGTCATGTTTCTCAAGTCACATGGACAAGAACTTAGATAGGTTAAAGAATTATGTTAAAGCTTGAGTTAGATTACTTAGGTTGCAGTTCAATATGTATTAATTTTAGCATCTCATCCCCGTAAGTGGTGTTTCTGTAACTGAGTTATCAGAGCAGTCAAATGTTTTACCCCTTTTTTTTCATTTCCGAAGTGATTTTTAATATTGATTTTTAGTTTTGAGAAAGAAAATACAAGAAACTTGGTGCATGGTTTGCATGGTTTTGACTGATTAAGATCTCACTTATGCATGCATATCATATGTAGCTACTGTTCTATTTCTTGGTAGCAGGCTGTTTTTGTGGGAAACAGAAGTTTTGTGAATAATAGAAGTTTCTTACCTGGATATTCTTGGCAGGATGTTTACTTTGATGATGAATCTGCTGAAGTTGTCTTATCTTCTCTACGACTGGGAGATGACCAGGAAAGGTACACTTCAATTCTTTATTAGAACTCAGTTTGTTTTGTCGGCTGCGAAGCTGGAAGTTGTCTTTCATCTTTGCTTTCTGTTTTGTTGGATTATTTTTTTATATTGTGTGTATATGTGTCTTGAGAGATGGGGGCAGTGGGTGATAGGTGACAATTTATGCATGTAGGTTAGTATTGTTAGAAGCTCAAGGTGCAGTTAAGCATAAGAAAAAAGAATTGACTTGCGTGAAGTGAAATAGACCATAACAGCGAAGTGAGTATTACAAATCAATGGTCAATCTTAATTGGTCGCTGAGTGAATGATTATTTTTAATTAATAAATCTCATATACTATTAAAAAGTGGCCTTACTACGTAGTACCTTAAGAAAGAGCATGTGCCTAATGTTTGCATGTGCCTTTTGTTGAATTTGATAACGGTCTTAACAGTCCAAGTACAGAGAAGAATGGTTGGCCTTTCGAAAACTAATGTGTTAAACTGTTGATCAGGATGGTAGGGGTGCAGTGTGAATTTCAGCTTGTACCTCAATTGGCAGGGGAGCTATTTTAGAATTTTCTGGAATATTTTGAACCTTAGTACTGGCTAACTTGTGATTTTGGCTTATATGCACATTGAAGATTTAGCGGGTCAATTCTCTTTGGTGGGGCCTGTAATTCAGAGTATAACCTGCTAAATGACATGTTGGGAATTGAGTAGTGTTTTTACTATGCTTTCATTCTTTATATTTTATTCATCTAAACAATGCTGTCTTGGTTCAAACCCTCTTTCCGTATTCTATTTATAGAAACTGCTAAATGATTTGTTGCATTTCTTGGGGTGTGTGCAGTGGCTCACTCTTTACAAATTCCAACTGGTTTGCTTTTGAGGATGACAGAGTTGCCAATGAACGCTCAACTGGCTCACACGCATCCCCATCACCCAACACTGAGGAGACGTGTGTAATTAATGGTGGCAGTGATGATAATGTTATTGTTGGTGAAGATGACGACTTGGTAGACACTGCAACATCTTCTCCAGAAGCAGGGACAAAGTCAGAAGACACTACACATCTTGATAACTCAAGAGAAACGGGACACGCTGAAACTGATAAACCTCCTGAATGGGTTGAATGGAGGGAGACTACGGATTCCAGTGACCCGACTGATGTTCTACCCAATGGTGAGATTCAAGTTGGATTAGAACTTAGCGAGGCAGATGCAGCTGAAGCTTCATCTTCCACTGATGGATTGGAAAAGAATGATGAAACCGCTGCAGGACATTTGCCTGAATCAGCAGATGCAAACCCAAGTCCTGATCCTTCTGAGCAGTCGGAATCAGCTAATGAGAATTCAAGTTTAGACCCAACCAATTCTGATGATGTGGCGGTGGCTGAAGGAGCAGAAGGCAAATCTATGGCAGAAGAAGAAAAAAAGGAAGTTGATGAGAAATCGGGTTTAGGCCCCACTGATTCGGATGATGTGGTTGCAGCCGAAGGAATGGAAGTCACTTCTAAGGAAGAAGAAGAAAAAAAGGATGTTGATGAGAAATCAGGTTTAGGCCCCACTGAATCGGATGATGTGGTTGCAGCCGAAGGAATGGAAGTCACTTCTAAGGCAGAAGAAGAAAAAAAGGATGTTGATGAGAAATCAGGTTTAGGCCCCACTGATTCTGATGATGCGGTTGCAGCCCAAGCAATGGAAGGCACTTCTACAGCAGAAGAAGAAAAAAAGGATGTTGATGAGAAATCAAGTTTAGGCCCAACCAATTCTGATGATGTGGTTGAGGCTGAAGGAATAGAAGGCACTCCTAAGGCAGAAGAAGACAAAAAGGATGATAACGAGAAATCAAGTTTAGGCCCAACTGATTCTGATGATGTGGTGGTAGCTGAAGAAAAGGAAGGCACTCCTGAGGGAGAAGAAGAGAAGAAGGATGTTAAGGAAGCCGGCAACTAATGTAAATTTGCAAGAACCAGTTTTATTGGGCTAACTCATACATTGCAACATTGAGCAGGTCGGAAGATGGATTCTGGAGGTTGGATAGGCGACTGTTACTTTAAGAGCCTTCTGTACATCATCAATGGGGGCAGTGTTTGTTAAATAGGGCTGATGATTCTTTACCCCCATCCATGAAAGTTGCTCTCTCTGATTTAGGAAAAACAGAAAGAGCAGGTTCTGATTTTCAAACTTTTCTACCAAAAAATTCAATGTTTCATAAATCAAGTACCTTTGTTAGGTGATACAGAGACTGAATTGTCACGTGTTGCCACAAGAATCTGTCTATATTGTACGATTGTCCTTCCTCCAAGAATATCAAGTGTTTATTATTAGAAATTAATTCCACATGAATGTCTTGATTATCGAACTGTACGAAACAATGGCTTCCTAATAAAATTCTGGATTTCAGTCCAGTTAAGGATCCGCTATAGTTTTTGGTTTCCCCGAAGTTGTAATATAAAGATGTTTTGCGTAATTAGCAAATTATTTAAGACCCTCCTGCCTAGGTTTGTGGCCTATGAGCATGGTTCACGAAATGTGGCACATAATAATTCTTCCCGTGACAGATTTTTCTTAATTTTTTGACTTCCCAAGAGCTCAGGATTTCACCGAAATTGGCTGATATCTCTTCCTTTTATTTATTTGTTTATTTTGGTTCCTGGGTTTTAGTCGGGAAAAACATATGGTCTTTGGGGAATTAATTAATGGTTTAGCAACCAACATCCAATCTTGTGAGGTCCTGTTGTGGAAGACTTATGTCATCAACTTGCATTATATCCAAAAGTGAACAAGTCCTGTTAACACATGAGACAAATGTTTTACCCTTGCCCTCTTACGGATTGATCATTATCTTGCATTATATTCACACGTGGTCAAGACTCATTCACTCACGAATTATAGGTACCCTTGCCCATCACCGATTGATTGATCCGTTAACTACCACCAAAATGAAAGTTGCACAAAGTAACAAAAACAAGCTGAAATTAGGGGTGTCCAACAAAACTGTGATCCGACCAACCCGCCCAAACCTGTCCAATCCGGCCTGACAACCGTCCGACCCGACGCCGGTGACGGTCGGCGGCGGATCTCGGCCTCTAGAACCCGAAAACGGCGGGTCGGTTGGCGGGTTTTCTCTCCAAAACCTGAAGAAACCCGACCGAACAGAGATCTAAGCATTTCTGGAAGAAGTTTTTTAGATCCGGCGAGATCTCAGCTAGATCCATGGAATCTTCACCGGATTTGGCGAGATCTCACTAGATCTGGTAAGATTTCGCCGAAGCTGATGAGATTTCGACAAATCCGAAGAAAATCTAGCGAAAATCCGGCGAAAATATCACCGAAATTTCGCCGATTTCGCCGTTAAAGTGCCGGAATTTAGCCGATTTTCAGATTTCCAACTCCGACCGAACCGACCGCCCTTTGTTGAACGTTTGATCCGCCCGATCCGATCAACCACGCGGTCGGCGGCGGGTTGAAATTCCGACCATCCGATATGGTCGGGTCGGTTCCGGGTTGGGCACAAACCTAACCCGAACCGACCCGTGGACAGGCCTAGCTGAAATACAGGACAATACAACTTGCCAAAATAACAATATTACAAGCTGCTGGATCATTGGTGCACAACCCTTATCGATAAAATCTCGTAAATCAACTGCAGTATCTAAATCGGCTTTCAGGATCCAAGCCTCCATGTAAAACAGAAAATGGGATCATTAGGATTCAGTTCTTGATAATTCTACAAACTCCCTTTCTATACCAAATATCATCCCATATCAATTTGAGAGGCTTCTTCCTCTGTCAAGAGTCTTCCATTGTGGAAAAAAATCCTATCAAATAGACATGCATATAACATATGATGCCATATTCTTAAAGTAAGAGAATACTCAAAGAATACATATTTTTGACTCTCAATTAGACAATTAAACGAATAGAAAATCTCCAGTGTAACTCCATTTTGCTAGAGTTGAGAGAGCCTATCCTTCAGTGCCAACCAATAAATAAATAAATGAGTGCTTAGTAATGACTGTTGAAAACCATATGAGCTTTCACCATTTAATTGTTACAGGCTCAAAGCCTTACTCTTTATTTCATTCTGTGATAAGTGGCAAAGAAACCTCCCTGATTTGGATGGAATCTCATACGCCTTATCTTCCTGATCAAATTTAACTTGGTAAGATTATATTGGAAGTCCACCAGATCATCCAATGTAGCAGGTATCCAATATCTTTGCCCGTCTCAAATGAAAATTGAAATTTTAATAGTGGTAGAACTTCTTGAACCATGCATGTATCACTCTGAATCCATTTTTATGAAGTACAGCACCATTGGATGCTTGTTATCATGCCAAAGAAGGATTCTATCTCCCCTCCCCACCCAAAATTTGATTAGAGGTCTAGCTATTTCTCTTACTCGTTGCATTTTCCCCCTCCCCATGAACTGGCTAAAGGAATTTTGATCTTCCAAAAGATTTTTCCTCTTAATAATTACCTATATGTCCAGGGGCGGAGCGCCCCCCCCCCCCCCCCCCCCAAATTTTAAAAATACTTTAATACTATATATAACTATTTAACATTTTAATTATTAGCCTACAAAAATGGGACTTGGCCCCCCCAAATATTTGAGCTAGTCCAATGATGTTCTTAAAAAAGTTTTCCAATTGATCTAGTAGTTATAGAGAATATATATTTTTTTTCCTCACATTTTTTTTTTAATTGTAAAATGTGTTTTTGTGTCTATTAAAGTCTTGGATCTTTCATATCTTTGAATACTTCATTAGTTCAATTGAAATTTTTTTACTCACTTTGGTAGATAATTTGGTAACTTATATTAAAAATGAAAATTCTAAGGATTCACTATGAAAGATACTAAATTATATGTGTGTATGGATGTATGTGCTTATGTGTGTTTATGAAAGTTTGTATAAACTAATAAATTAGTATCATAAATTGGCCCCCCAAACAAAAATTTCTGACTTCGCCCCTGTATATGTCCAAGCAACCCATATAGAGCTAGACTGAGAAAATAGGTTTCGTACAGGCTTGAGAATAGCAGCTTTATTCCATAATTTCCATTCTTTGATTCTTTTCATGTCTAAACCTTCCTTCATATTGGATAGACAAAGTTCTTCCAAGCCATGTTTGCTCGAATGGGAGAACCTTGCTTACCACTTCATAGAAAGTAGTTAAACCTTTATTCAGTAGCCATTATGATCTTCATTGGTAAGATAAAAATGTTGGTCCAATACATTTAGATCTCATAAAGCACAAATTGCAGCATTTGAAGCTTCCCTGTAAAAGAGAGTTTCTTTTTCCTCTCCTATTTAGGATGTTATCCTAACTGTAATCTTTTCAACTAGCCTACAATCTTAAGCTTTGAGTTTAGCTGAGATTAGAGGCAATACAAGGTATTACTAACAACCTACCCTCCTTGAATGCAAGATAGAGTGACTCTAAATTTTTGGTTTCTTGTGACATCCTAGCAAAGAACACTGCATTCTTCACGAACAAATTTCAAGTGAGATTTAATCTTTCACGCCCCAGTATGAAACTTAAAGCTCTTTACTTTCACAGCAACTTTCATTAACATTCTTGTAAATACTTTCTTGAATTCAACAAACAAATAAGGATATAAAGAATATCCTTGCATTTTTCCTTTTTTCCCCTTTGAAAAGAGAACCTAGGAGAAGTGATGCATTCACTCGTCCACACTACAAATATTTTAGGAAAGCCAATGATAGTGGCACAATTCAGAAAAGAGCTACTGTTTTACAAAATCATATGCCTTCATTGTATCTAGGATCAGGGTGCATCTAGCAAGGCCAAGGATCCTGTGATAATTGATCACCAGCTCTTGAGCAAGGAGTAAATTTTCAGTTATGCCCCTTGCTGTTATAAAAGCTGTATAGGTTAGGCTTATGAGATCAGTCAAGCACTAATCCAACCATTTGGCTAAGATGTTTGTAATTAAATTTTAGATTATGTTGAAACAAGAAATTGCTCTGAAGTACTCATTTTCTTAGCGGCTACAAACTTATAAACCAATATGATACTGGTGGCATCAACTTCCCCAAGTAGCCTGCCTGTAGTGAAAAAGGGTTTTAACTGCTTCAATAGCTTCTTAATGAAGCAAATACCATGCTTTTTAAACAAATGGGATGAATAGCCATTAGGAGTCTTGTCCCCTTTCAATGAAAGATAGTCTCCTTGCTTTCTATACCAATCACACCTTTTTGTAGAAAATTCATTTTCTCAGCTACTATAGTAAACTATATTGTTGATCTAGGCCAGCTTGAGTGATGATTTGATTCTAAATACAACTCCCCAACAACCTTTGGTCGAACTCAATAACCATATCTTTTATCTGCTATCCATCAACAGTTTTCACTCCTTGATCATTATATAAGCATCTGAATATACTTTTCGCATTTCTCATCTTAACTAGTTCCCTTTTCATTTTTTCTTTCTTTTTGTTTCTTTTCTTTTGGGATAAAGGGTCTTGACTAGTTTATAAAAACCAATCAAACTCTGGTTTTAAACTTCAGTCACTGATTCTTGAACCTATGTTGTGAAAATAGCTTCCATAGCTCTTCTTATAGATGAGTTAGCATCATTTTTTTATTCTCCTCCATTACGTATATAATCTATGCTCGAAACAGAAATATTTTATTTTTGTGTTGCTTCCAATCCCTCCCTTGCCTATTGAACCCCTCAAGAAAGATTACCAAAATTCCCTATGTTAAACTTTTTCAAAGTCAGTTTGAATCTATCCAGGTTTTTATACAATCTGAACGTTGCTGGTTCCTTCTATTTGGAGTAATCCTTTTTCTATTTTTCCACCTCTTTTACTTTCATTCTCAAGCCTTTGCTTTAGGAAAAGATTTCAGGAAATATTAAGTACGATTCCTTAGATGTTGTATATTTTCCCAGTAGAATAAAATTCAATGCAACTATGTTTTGATTTTAATGAAAGAACTTAATGTACTACACTTACTAAAGTGTACTCTATACTAAGTTTTACCCTTCTTTATATATTCAGCCATAATAGATAAGAAAGTAGTACCACAAAGACAGCTTGAATCAAGTTTTTATAATGTCTGCAGACATTTTTATCATATAGACATTAAAAATAAATATACAAGAAAAAAAGAAAGAAAATAAATTAATTTTTCATATTTGGAAAGAGTTGGACTTTGGTATTGCAACTCAACTTTTCCAATTGAATTCAACCATGTTGAAAGCTGTATACACAAGGAAATGCATTCAGTACCTAGTTTTTGCCAATCTAGAAATGCCAACTCTTCTTTATTTTTTTTGGGTCAAATAATTATTAATCATATCATTTGCTTCTGGGAATGCAATTTTGATAATCATTTGTGATTAATCATTGGTTGTTTGGCATGGTGGTGTTGAAGGACAAGTCGGCAGAAGTGATGCTATCTGAATCCCAAATTGAATCCTCAGGCTCAGGCGTTGGAGAAGCAGGGCCTGTATATTCAACAATGGGATAGTTGTATTCACCCGAAGGATCCACACCATCCTTGCTCTCAGCATCTGCACTCTCTTGCAGCTGCAGTGCATGTTCAAGCTCTATCTCCACTTCACCCATCATAGGACGATCCACTCCCTTAGTTCAACTACAAGAAGTGGCAATGTCCAAGTATATCTTCAAACACTCTGGAGCTATCTTCCCTATCAGATACGGATCAATCATCTCATTAATGTTTCCTTCTTGTATGCGCTTTCTGGCCCAATCAACCACATAGGATGCTTTTCTGCAACAGAGTAGTTGCAGAAGTACCACACCAAAAGAGTAGACGTCAGATTTATCAGTCAGCACCCCACTCACAAGGAACTCAGCATCCAAGTGTTGTACCATAGTACCGTGAATCAAAGAAGTTGTATCTTCCCCCGTGTATACAAAACGAACTGTTGACAAATTCGGGGGAGACATTTTTGAGGACATGAAATCTGACAACTTGGCCTCCCATTTCTCGTCCAACAGAATGTTGTCTAGCTTCACGTCATGGTGGATGATAGTATGCTTTACCCCAGTGTGAAGGTAGTGTAGTTCACTCGCCACTTCAACACAAATCTTTAGTCTTTGTTTCCATGGGAGTGGATCTTTGTCGTGGCCCTTGTAGAGGAGTTTTCAGTAGAGGCATCCATTGACCATGAACTCGCAGAATAGGATATTCTCGTCTTCATCAATGCAATATCCAATGAGAGGGACAAGGTTAGGGTGGCGAAGCTGACAAGGCAATAACACCTCAGTCCTTAATAAGTACTCAAAGCCCTGTCCTGACTTGGTAATCAACTGCTTTATTGTAATGTTTCTGGTACAGTCATCAATAAATCCCTTATATGCTCTGCAAAACCCCCACTGGTGAATGACTAAATCATTATCGAAGTTATTGGTAGCTATCTTGATCTCAGCCAGTGAAAATCGACGGCATAATTCCTCATGTAGAGCTGAAGATTGTTTTGGTCTCCTCAATAACTTTGATATAGACTGTGAAACAGATTCCATTGGCTGGCTGCTCATAAATTAGAAATAGAAATCGCTTCAAACAATTGAGAATTTGTCCATAATAAACATCATTCATGAGCATAAGGAGTTACTCTTCTCCATGACTATGAATGATTGAGAAAACATTAGATTTAGATATGTATGCTGGCCCATAAGTCAAAATGATAATGTCACGCAATGCAATGATGCCATCATTTTAAAAATAATAATAATATGATAAATTGATAACAGAAAGACTTACAAAAGGAGTAGTCTTTTCAAGAAGAGTTTAGAAGATTGAGTGGCAATAAAAGATTCAGAGGCGGATCAAATTGATCAGAAAATTCTCAATCCATGGCAACTTCCTGGTCCTCTGCGGGTAGCACCAGCTGTGGCTCCAGTTACACAATGGTTTGGGTTTTAATTTTCTCAAGATATTATTATTTTTTTAGAATGAATTTTCTCAAGATGTTGATTGAATAGAATACTAACAAGAAATTTTATATATTTTTTGATAAACTAGTTCATATTAGCTGGTGCAATTACTAAAGAATTAATAATAGATCTAGAGTGATTTAGGAATTTCAAACAGTTATAAAAAAATATAAATAAAAAAATGTACATTGACAATTCTCATTCTGAATTGACCGCAATTTTTTAATTTTAGGATATGTGCTGCCACTTCAACAACTTTGGAAGCTTCTCATCAGTTGACATAAGCATAAATGGAAGCTGCTTCACAGTCTATTTCAAAGTTATTGAGGTCCAGCAGGATGGGTGCAAACAATCTTCAGCAGCTTAGCTCCACCTTAAATACATTGTTTCTAAAAAAAAGTTATTA
This sequence comes from Quercus robur, assembly GCF_932294415.1. Classification (NCBI taxonomy): domain Eukaryota; kingdom Viridiplantae; phylum Streptophyta; class Magnoliopsida; order Fagales; family Fagaceae; genus Quercus; species Quercus robur. The sequence continues at coordinate 64,044,479 of NC_065538.1, read as the reverse complement.
GTTAAATACAAGGATGACATCCTAATGTGCTATTAAGGGTTTCTGGTAAACAAAACTTTAACACAAGAAAAAGATTTTCTGTCAACAAGCCAGAATTCTCATTGAGCTTTAAATCAAGATCAGTGGTAAAGCGTTCCACACGACCCCAATCCGTAGAACACAATCCAACTCGTGAGTTGGCCATCAGAAGATCTTGAATTTCATTTCAAGTGCATCTCGATGGATTGAACAACATATGAAAAGTTAACAACACACGGTCATCGATCTTAGGTATCGTGAGTGAATTTCTTGATGTTGCACCCACGAAATATAGAAAGTTCCAAATATTAGGAACTATTTAGGAGTTAAGAACATGAACATCACCCAAGAATTTTTATTTAACCTAAGCGACAAAATAAAAGATTTTTCCATTCTTTTATTAACTGATTTATGTATAAGATTCCATTCACCTCACATCTTAGAAAGGACTGCATTGTGACTAACCACCAAAATTCTCATCTGATTTCACAATTCTTAAGGTCCTTCATATACAGTCTTGATTTATACAAATCCCCTTAAAAACCTTTAGCTTGTCAAATAAATAGAATAAAAAACTTACAACATTTATATGTTTATCGACCAATAGTAGTGGAGAATTTGTAAAAATCAACTCAGCAGCCTTGTTAATACAATGCTTTATAAATTCCTTTACAAGTACATTAGTCTACATCAATAGTATAGTCCCCCGGATCTGTTCAATCTTCCGTGAATTTGAAAAACAGATTGTCTTGTTTCTTCTGCTATTTGGGGAAGTAATTAATAGTTTAGCAACCAACATCCAATCTTATGGGGTTCCGTTGTGGAAAGAAGACTTATGTCACCAACTTGCATTATATTCAAGTGTGAACAAAACTTATTAACAGATGAAACAAAGATTTTACCTTTGCCCTTTTCTGGATTGATCATTAATCTCACATTATATTCACACGTCAACAAGACTTATTCACACACGAAACAAAGATTTTACCCTCGCCTTCACCGATTGATTGATCCGTTAATAACCAGCAAAATGAAAGTTGCACAACTAAAAATCAACAAATACAAGCTGAAGTACAGGACAATACAACTTGCCAAAATAACAATATTACAAGCAGCTGAATCATTGGTGCACAACCAACTCAAATATAATCTCATAAATAATTGCAGCAGCTAAATCGGCTTTCAGGATCCTGGCCTCCAGGCAAAATAGAAAATGGGATCATTAGTCTTTCACATAAAATCCTATTTAGGATGATATTTCTACAAAATCCCTTTCCATACCAAATGTCACCCCTTAATAATTGAGAGATTTCTTCCTCTGTCAAGAGTCTTTTATTGTGAAAAAATATCCTATAAACCAGACATGCATGTAGCACATGATGCCATATTCTTTCAGTGAGAAAATACTCAAAGAATAAATGTTTTTGACTCTCAATTAGACTTCCACATTAAACGAATAGAAAATCTCCACTATAACTCCATTTTAATAGTCCTCCACGAGTTGAGAGCCTATCCTTCAGTGCCAACCAATAAATAAATGAGTGCTTAGTAATAGCTGTTGAAAACCATATGAGCTTCCACCCTTCAATTGTCACAGTCCCACTCCTTATTTCAATCCCATGATAAGTGGCAAAGAAACCTCCCTGATTTGGATGGAATCCCATATACCTTATCTTCCTGCTCAAATATAACTTGGTAATATTATATTGGAAGTAAACCAGATCATCTAATGTAGCAGGCATCCAATATCTTTGCCCATCTCAAATGAAAATTGAATTTTAACGGTAAAACTTGTTGAACCATGCACATATCACTCTGAATCCATTTTGAGGAAGTACGGCACTATTGGGTCCTAGTTATCATGCCAAAGAAGGATTCTATCTCCCCTCCCCACTGAAAATTTGATTAGAGGCTTTTTCTCTTACTTGTCACATTTTCCTCCCTCCCCGTGAACTGGATTAAGGAATTTTGACCTTCCAAAAGCGTTTTCCTTCTAATAAATATCTATATGTCCAAGCAACCCACACAGAGCCAGACTGAGAAAATAGGTTTACTACGGACTTGAGGATAGCAGTTTTTTTCCATTCTTTGATTCTTTTCATGTCTGAACCTTACCACTCTATAGAAAGAAGTTAAACCTTTATTCAATAGCCATTATGATCTTCATTGGTAAGATAAAAATGTTGGTCCAATACACTTATATTCATAAAGCACAAATTGCAGCAAATGAAGCTTCCCTGCAAAGGAAAGACTTTTCTTTTCCTATTTAGGGTGTTATCCTAACTGTAATCTTTTCAACTAGCCTACAATCCTAAGCTTTGAATTTACTAGGGATTAGAGGCAATCCAAGGTACTTTACTAACAAGCTACCCTCCTTGAAATGCAAAAGGAAAAAGTTTTGCTTCAAACATGTTTGAAGTTATCTTGCTCCAACCTACTATGTGAAAATTGAAGAAATTATCCATGTGTAGTTTTAGTCACGCGACTTTTTAAATGAGTTATGAGACTTGTTTAAATAATACACATAGATAGTCTTATAATCCGCCACGTAATTGGTTGAAAAAGATGGCTCCAAACATATTTAGAGCCAAACTTTTTACGAAGCAAAATAGAGAGGATCTAAATTTTTGGTTTCTTGTGACATCCTAGCTAAGAACACTTCATATACATTTTTTTTTGCTCTATCTCTCTCTCTCTCTCTCTCTCTCTCTAAACTAAAAAAACCTTTCCATCATTTACTAACCAAAAAAAGTCTTTTCCGTTTTTCAATCTCTCTTTTTCAAAAAGTAGCTCTTGCAATTGTTCACCACAAACTCCCCCCCCCCCCCCCCCCCCTTCCCCTCTCTCTCTCTTTTTGGAGCAATCCTTTCCCTCCCCTGCTTTTACAATTCCTTAGATGTTATATATTTTCCAAGAACAATCAAAATTGAATATTTTTTTTTTAATTTAATTAGAGAATTTAATGTACTACACTTGATGAAAGGTACACTATAATAAGTTTTAACCTTCTTTATATATTCAGTCATAAACTCATAGTAGATAAGAAAGTAGTACTACAAAGAAAAACTTGAATCATTTTTATAATGCCAGCGGACATTAAAAATAAATATATAAGAAAAAAGAATTTATATTAAGTTAGTTTTCATATCCAAACTTAGGTACTGCAAATTAACTTCACCAATTAAATTCAGCTATGATATAAGTTGTAATTATGAATATGAGAGCACATTCTGTAATCTGTACATGGGTTTTGTAATTCTAGAAAAGCACCCCCCCCCCCCTTTTTTTAATTATTTTGGGTCAAAGAGCTACTAACCATTCAAATTGCTTCTTGGAATGCGAATTTTGATCATTGTTTGTGGGTAATCATTTGCCGTTTGGCGTGGTGTTGTCCAAGGACAAGTCGGTAGATTTGGTGCACTTTTGATCACAACACAGGATCCACATCCTTGCTAGCAGCATCTGCGCTCTCTTGCAGCTCCAATGCATGTTCGAGGCCTACTTCCACTTCAACCATTGTGGGACGATCCTTTCCCTCATGTTGCACACAAGAGGTCGCAATGTCCACATATATGTATAAACACTCTGGGGCTATCTTCCCCGTCAGATGCGGATCAATTATCTGATTTATGGTCCCTTCTTCTTTGCATTTTTGGGCCCAGCTAGGCAGGTAAGTCTCTTCTTCTCTCTCCACCGAGACTTCCAATAGCATTCTGGCACAGAGCACTTCCAACAGTACCATACCAAAAGAGTAAACGTCAGATTTATCGCTAAGCCGCCCCCTCTTGACATAGAAATTCTCCGCCACAAATTCCATTTTAATTGAAGCCTTTGACAAACTAGGGGGACCCATCTCGGAAATCGCGAAAGCTCCCAACTTGGCCTCCCATTTCTCGTCCAGAAGAATGTTTCTCGGCTGCACGTCATGGTGGTAAATACAATGCTTCAGCCCAGTGTGAAGGTAGTGCATTCCACGCGCCACTCCAATGCAAATCTGGAGTCTTTGTTTCCACGGGAGGGGTTCATGGCGTTTAGTGGCGTAAATGTGGTCGCCGAGGTTTCCATTCACCATGAATTCGTAGACTGTGATCATCTCGCATTTATCGAAACTATATCCGATGAGACGGAGGAGGTTAGGGTGGTGTAACTGGCAAAGGAATAGCACCTCGTTCTTACCCGACCTTAAATCCGTACGCTTTACTGCAACGCTTATGGTACGGTCATCGATAAACCCTTTGTATACTTTCTTCCCATAACGATCCTTACCAATTACTAAATTATCATCGAAGTTATTGGTAGCTGTCTTGATCTCAGCCAGTGAAAATCGACGGCATGGAATGTTTGTTTCGACTGACCTTCCCTTACCGGACGTCCTTAATAACTTTGATATAAACTCTGAAATACCTTTCATACCAACTAACTTGAAATGATGCAGTAGGGGAGTAGATCCCCTTCCAAAAATAGACAAACTAACAAGGGAAGGAGAACAACGAAATATAATAACTCAATTAATAAATGAGAATAAAAAGCTGTCTTTTATATATATAACAAAGAAAGTTTATTGCTGTTGAAAAGTTTAGGGTATTATCTTATTTTTTTTTATATATATAAAATGTATTTAAAATTAAAATTTTTATTTTATGCTAATTTTTTTTAAATTTTAATTTTAATTTTAATTTTTTTACGTTTAATAGTTATTATTTATTATCTTCTTTTATTTTCAAAATTAAAAAAAAAGGGGTAAATGCAAAATAAATTATACCGATATAAATTTAGCTACCTACTGTAATCATTTTTTTTTAATAATGCTCTAGAAAATCAAGATTTTTTCCCTTTTTACCGGCTGAGAAGGTAAGGGTAGGTAGGCAGCTCTGCTGTATGCCACCATGCCATAACAAGTTAACAAGGAAATATAGAGAACTCTCCAGAACAACGAGTGGGGGTGGGCTGTTGGCTACTTCAATTAGTAAATTTTTTTTCACCCATCTAAGAACTATTATCAAAGAGTACACAATTTAAATTTAAATAAATAAATTTATAACAAATAATAATAACAACAAAATATATATATATATATATATATACACACATTTTTTGGTTATTTGGAATCTATGACACTTTCATTTAATGATATGACATTTATTTATTTATTTATTGCTGGTGATCTGATCTATTGCAATTGGAGCTTCAAATCAAGATCAGTGGAAAAGCATTCTACATGACCCCAATCCGTAGAACACAAGGTTCAACTCGTGAGTTGGCCATCAGAAGATCTTGAATTTCATTTTGAGTGCATCTTGATGGATTGAACAATATATGAAAAGTTAACAAAACATGATGAGCGTTTGCACTCCGCGTCTTGCTTCCGCGTTTTTTGGAGTTCACGTTTTCTCCTTTTTTTTTTTTCTTTTTTTGGCCCGCATTTGTTGACTTTGGGGGGACAAATTTTACTGTCATGAACAGTAAATACACTGTTCACGTACTGTACTGACACTGTTCACGCATTAAAAAATATTAAAAATGGGTCTCACGGTACTATTTACACATTTAAAAATTATTTTGCTATAGTGTTTTCAGTTTTCAGTTTCAACAACAATAAGCTCAATCCAAACGGACCCATGGTCATAGATCTTAGTTATCATGAACGAATTTCTTGATGTGGCACCCATGAAATATAGAAAGTGCCATATATTAGGAACTACCTAGGAGTTAAGAACATGAACATCACCTAAGAATTTCTATATAACCTAAGCGACAAAATAAAAGATTTTTCCATTCTTAAATTAACTGATTTATGTATAAGATTCCATTCGCCTTACATCTTAGAAATGACTGCATTGTGACTAACCACCAAAATTCTCATCTGATTTCACAGTTCTTAAGGTCCTTCATAACAGTCTTGATTTATACATACTCCCTTAAAAACATTTAGCTTGTCAAATAAATAGAATTAAAAACAGAACATTTATATGTTTATCGACCAATAGTAGTGGAGAATTTGTAAACATCAACTCAGCAACCTTCGTAATACAATGCTGTTAAATTCCTGTACGAGTACATTAGTCTACATCAATAGTATAGTCCCCGTATCTGTTCAATCGCCCATAAATATCTGTTCAAGTTGTTTTCCATCTTTGCTTTCTGTTTTCTTGGATTTTTTTTTTTCTCTTCATCTGAGTGTACATGAGTCTTGAAAAGTGAGAGAAGGTAAAAGGGGGAGGGGGGATGGGGGAGGGGGAGAATTGATTTGATTGTAGTGAAATAAACCATAACAATGAAGTGAGAATAACAAATCAATGGTCTATCTTAACCGGTTGCAGAGTGAATGATTATTTTAATAAACTTCATGTATTAGAGCCTTGAACACAGTTTTACATACCCCATTTTTTAGCTGAAACTGTGATTTCCAAGTTCAAAATCATGACTTCAAATCACAGTTTCAGCTCAAAATTGGATTGTGTGTAAAATTGTGTAACAGTTTGTGTGTATTAAACACAAATCTGCTTTGCTTAATTGAAATGCAGCTCGCTTTAAAAGGTGCTTTTTCCCTCCACTCTTTTGCTTTGACATGCTTTTAATAACACTTACAGGCTACAACCATACATTTGTAGCCTTTTGTTGAATTTGATGATGGTCTTCACAATTCCAAGTTCGTACAGAGAAGGATGGTTGGCCTTTTGAAAACTAATGTGTTCACTGCTCATCAAGATGACAGGGTGCAGTGTGAACTTCAGCTTATAATTATACATCAATTGGCCAGGGGAGCTATTTTAGAATTTTCTGGAATATTGCAACCTTAGTGCTGGCTAACTTGTGATTCTGGTTTACATGCACATTGAAGATTTAGTGGGTTAATTCTCTTTGGTTGGGCTTGTAATTCAGAAAATAATGCTTTTGTATTTCAAACTCTCTGTCCGTATTCTATTTCTAGAAACTGATAAATGATTTGTTGCATTTCTCTTGGTGTGTTCAGTGGCTCACTCTATACAAATTAGAACTGGTTTGCTTTCGAGGATGACAGAGTTACCAATGAACGCTCAACTGGCTCACTTGTTTCCCCATCACCCAACACTGAGGTGACTGGTGTAATTAATGGTGTCAGTGATGACAATGTTATTGATGGTGAAGATGACGACTTGGTTGACACTGCAACATCTTCTCCAGAAGCAGGGACAAAGTCAGAAGACACTACACATCTTGATAACTCGAGAAACGGGACACGCTGAAACTGATAAACCACCTGAATGGGTTGAATGGAGGGAAGACTACAGATTCTGGTGACCCGTCTGATGTTCTACCCGATAATGAGATTCCAGTTGAATTAGAACTTAGCAAGGTAGATGCAGCTGAAGCTTCATTATCCACTGGTGGATTAGAAAAGAATGATGAAACTGTTGCTGGACATTTGCCTGAATCAACAGATGAAGACCCGAGTTCTGATCCTTCTGAGAATTTGATTATCGTACCTTACGAAACAATGGCGCTTCCTAACAAAATTCTGGATTTCAATCCAGTAAAAGGCCGGCTATAGTTTTTGGTATACCCAAAGTTGTAAAAAAATGACTCTTGCGTGATAAGAGCAAATTATTTAAGACCCTCCAGCCCATCTTTGCAGCCTACAAGCATGATTCACGAAATGTGACACCTAGAAATGACTTTATTCATATAGTGACATATTTTTTCCTTTATTTTTGATGACTTCCCAACAGATCAGAAATCCACTAAAATTGGAATTCCTTTTTTTTTTCTTCTTGTTTTTAGCCTGAAAAACGAATTGTCTTTGTTTCTTCAGCCGTTAGGGGAAGTAATTACAGGCTGAGCAACTAACGTCCAATCTTATGGAGTCCCGTTGTGGAAGACTGATGTCACCAACTTTTGTTATATCCGCACGTGAACAAGACTAACTCATAAAATAAAGATTTACCCTTGCCCTTTACTGGATTGATTATCTTGCATTACATTCGGACGTGAACAAGACTTGATCACACATGAAACAAAGATTATACCCTTGCCCTTTACTGGTTGATGGACCCATTATTTACTAGCAACTAAGTGAAGTTGGACAACAATCAACAAACACAAGCTGAAATATACACGAACCAAAGGACAATACTACTTGTTGAAATAACAATATTACAAGCAGCTGAGTCATTGTTGCACAACCAACTCAAATCAGAACAAAATCTTCTAAATCAATTGCAGTACCTCAATCAGCTTTCAGGATCCAAGCCTCCATGCAAAATAGATACAGGGATCGCTAGTCTTCCACACAACATCCTATTTAAGATTCAGTTCTTGATATTTCTACAAACTCCCTTTTCTATACCAAATATCCTCCCTTATTGATTGAGATATATCTTCCTCTGTCAAGAGTCTTCCATTGTGAAAATAATCCTATCAACCACACATGCATGTAGCACGTAATGCCATGTTCTTCGAATAAATGTTCTTGATTCTCAACTAGATTTCTGCATTAAACTAATAGAACCTCTCCACTATAACCCCATATTACTAGTCCTTCAAGAGTTGAGAGCCTATACTTCAGGGCCAACCAATAAATAAATGAGTTCTTAGTAATAGCTGTTAAAAACCATATGAGCTTCCACCATTCAATTGTCACAGCCTTACTCCTTATTTCATTCAATAAAAAGTGGAAAAGAACCCTCTGTGTTTGGATGGAATCCCATACACTTTTATCTTTCTGCCCAAATTTAACTTGGTAATATTATATTGGAAGTCCACCGGATCATCAAATGTAGCAGGCATCCAATATCTTTTCCCATCCCGAATGAAAATTGAAATTTTAACTGAGGCAGAGCTTGTTGAATCATAGAATTTTATTAGGATTCTGAATCCATTTTTTGGAAGTACAGCACCATTGGGTGCCAGTTATCATGCCAAGGAAGGATTCTAGGACTCCCCACAGAAAAGTTGATTAGAGGTCTTGCTATTTCTCTTAGTTGTCATATTTCCTTCATCCCCATGAACTGGCTTATGGGATTTTGACCTCCCAAAAGCTTTTTCCTCTTAATAAATACCTGTATGTCCAGACAATCCATACAGAGCCATCTGAGAAAATAGGTTTCGTATGGGCTTGAGGATGGCAGATTTATTCCATTCTTTGATTCTTTTGATGCCTAAACCTTTCTTCATATTGGATAGACAAATTTCTTCCAAGCCACATTTGCTCCAATAGAAGAACCTTCCTTACCACTTCATAGAAAGCAGTTAAACCTTTTGCTCAATAGCCAATATGATCTTCATTGGTAAGATAAAAAATGTTGGTCCAATACACTTAGATTTCATAAAGCACAAATTGCAGCAATTGAAGCTTCCCTGCAAAGGAGAGACTTTTCTTTTCCTATTTAGGGTGTTATCCTAACTGTAATCTTTTCAACTAGCCTACAATCCTAAGCTTTGAGTTTACTAGGGATTAGAGGCAATCCAAGGTACTTTACTAACAACCTACCCTCCTTGAAATGCAAGATAGAGTGGATCTAAATGTTTGGTTTCTTGTGACATCCTAGCAAAGAACACTTCATTCTTGCTGTAATTTATTAAGAGGCCAGAAATCTCATGAAACTCCTTTGACATTCTTTAAAATATTCAAATGGATTGCGAGTAAGTAGCAATGAAGATCATTAAGTCATCAACAAAGTTCAAGTGAGTTAGATTTAATCTTTCACACCTGCTATGAAACTTAAAGCTCTTTGCTTAAATAGCAACTTGCTTCAACATTCTTGTAAATACTTTCATGAATTCAACAAACAAGTAAGATATAAAGAAAAAAAAAAAAGATGGCGGCATTACTAATTCAGTTCAATTAGTAACTGTAACATGATTATATACTAAGAACAATTTAGGGATACAACAACAACCCACCTCACTATATTCCCGAATTCATATACTACCCAACACAAGGTCTAATGAAAATAAAATAAATGCAGAACTTGCTTAGCTTATGGGAGTGCAATTTTGATATTTGTGGTGAATCACTAGTCATTTGGCGTGAAAGTGTTCAAATGTATTCCCTCAAGCTATCTGAATCCGAAAGGAATTTCTCAAGTTCAGGCAGAGAAGAACTAGAGGTATATTCAACAATGGCTGGAGAAGCGAAACCCCAAAAATCATTACAGGTATATTCATCAATGGGACAGTAATATTCACCATCCTTGCTCGCAGCATCTGCACTCTCTTGCAATTCCAGTGCATGTTCAAGGCCTACCTCCACTTCATTCATCGTGGGACGATCCTTTCCCTCATGTTGCACACAAGAAGTTGCAATGTCCATGTATACCTTGAAACACTCTGGAGCTATCTTCCCCTTCAGATAAGGATCAATTTTCTTATTGAAGCTCCATTCTCGTTCCCCTTTTTGGGCCAAGCTAATCAGACGCCACTGATGCATTTTGCCGAGTACTACTTTAAACAGTACGACACCAAAAGAGTAGACGTCAGATTTATCGGTCAGCCCACTGGTAATGCGACATTCGGGATCCACGTATCCCAAAGTATCGAGCATCGTAGAATCCAGATTTTCCAAATTTTCCTCCGTGATTTTGAAAGGAACCACTAACAAACCTGGAGGAACCATCTTGGACGACTTGAAATATGACAACTTGGCCTCCCATTTCTCGTTCAACAGAATGTTGGCCGGCTTCATGTCACCGTGGATAATAGTATGCTTGACCCCAGTGTGAAGGTAGTGCAGTGCACGCACCACCCCAATGCAAATCCGGAGTCTTTGTTTCCACGAGAGGCGATCATGTTCATCGTGGTCCGTGTAGTAGAGTTTTCTGAAGAGGTTTCCGTTGACTATAAACTCGTAGACTAGGATATTCTCGCCTTCATCAATACAATATCCAATGAGAGGGACGAGGTTGGGGTGGCGTAGCTGGCAAAGCAACACCACCTTGGTCCTTAAATCCTCGAAAACAAGACCCTGTCCCGGCTTGAGTTTCAACCGCTTTATTGCAACGGTTTTGTTACAGTCATCAATAAACCCCTTATATACTCTACCAAAACCCCCCTCACCAACTAGTAATTCATCATTGAAGTTATTGGTAGCAATCTTGATCTCAGCCAGTGAAAATTGACGGCATAATCCCTCAGGAAGAGCTGAAGATGGTTTTGCTCTCTTCCCGGACTTTTTGAGTAACTTTGATACACCTTCCATTGATGCTTTAGACAACTAAGAAAAAAAGCTGTTGAAGTCGCTATTGGAAAATATGGTTAAATAAACAAGTTTTGATTCAACAATACAAACCCTAAAAAATTAGCAATGACAAAAATAAATAGATAGAGTTAGAAAGATCTCACAAACTATAGAATCACGCAAATGCGTTGTCTTTAAAGGTTGATTCGTGCCACTCGGAGTAGAACTCGGTGTGAATGGCTCTCTTGGCCGAACAACCCCCCAAGATTAGATTATAAGGTGGCTGCTGTAGTTGAAAAACTTAAGAGCTATAGAGGGGAATATAGGGTTTTATATGCTAACTCATGTGAGGGCTAAAGGGCTGTAGTAGATAAGGAAATGGAATGAGGCCCAAGAGAGACAAGCTTTAGTCCAACCCAAGCCTAATTCCAACCCTTAACCCATTGTCTTTCAAGCTATCACTTAAGAGATGCAAAAGTTTATAAACATATAAGCAAACTCATCTCTAACCAATGTGGGACACAAGCATAGTTTAAGAGTTTGAAATATACATACTCCAACAATCCCCCACATGTCACAAACACTAAACTAGGAAAGGCAATAAACTCAAGAAGGCATGCATCAATATGGTACTCTAAGGTTTTAATCATACTTAGGGTAAATAAGTAGGAATTACTAGACAATGGTAGAGTTGGACTTTTTTAACCAAGCTATTAGATAACCAAACTTACCACCCACATACCTTTCTTTACCAAGGTTGTTCCATAAGCGGGTTGGCGCCTTATACAGGCCATGCGCCATTGGGTTTCATAAGAGCTCTAGAGACCTACCCAAGTTTCATAGAAAGCAGCACAACTTCCACTCCCACATAGGTGGCATCCATCAAGAGTGTGTGCAGTACACCCCATCCCGATAGGTAAGGACTATGGATCCATTAAGAGCTAGCTCAACCTTCAACAATCTGCAACTTAGCACTGTCTCACACCATAGGGATGGACTCATCACTAATCTCCTCAATGAGATAGCGGAATACATAATAACTGACAATGCCCATATGAACCACAAATGACCTCTACCCATTTAACCCCTTGCGTGGAATCACCCATCATAGAGGTTGGGCATTGGCCATAGTGTTACAATTTGGGTATCAGTCCTATCCCCCTCAATGTCTTACTCACTAACCTTCTTGCTAGTGGCTTGGTCAAAGGATCGGCCAAATTCCTTTCTGACCTGACAAAGTCCAAGGACATTACACCATTATCAATGAGTTGCCTCACAATATTGTTCCTCCATCGGATATGTCGACTTTTCCCATTATAGATTTTGTTATTAGCACGTGCTATGGCAACCTGGGAATCACAACGCATGCAAATGGAGGCAACAGAGTTAGTATACAATGGTATATCAATTAACAAACTCCTAAGCCACTTAGCTTCGGACCCAGCCTTTTCTAAGGCTACTAACTTTGATTCCATAGTAGATCTCGCTATGCAAGTCTGCTTGGATGATTTCCAAGAGACAGCCCCTCCAGCTAGTGTGAACACATATCCACTAGTGGACTTTACCTCATCTGTATCAGAGATCTAATTAACATCACAATATCCTTCTAATATAGCAGGATAACCACAATATGATAAACCATAATCAAAAGTACCCTTTAAATATCTCAACAATCTAGATATTGCATCCCAATGTTCAATACTAGGATTATGAGTATATCTACTCAATCTACTAACAGCATATGCAATATCAGGGTGAGTACAGTTTGTCAAAAACATCAAACTACCAATAATTTGTGCATATTTATCTTGTGAAACACTATCACCACGATTTTTAAACAAGTGCACCTTTGAGTCAAAAGGAGTAGACATAGGTGACATATCAAAGTGTTCAAACTTTTTAAGAATTTTCTCTACATAGTGAGATTGTGATAGTGTAATGCAATCATTATCCCTAAGGATCTTAATGCCCAAGATTATATTTGTCTCACCCAAATCTTTCATTTCAAAATTAGAGGCAAGAAAGTGTTAAGCATCATGCACAACATCAAGGCTAGTTCCAAATATAAGCAAGTCATCAACATATAAACATATAATAACACCTTCCTTATTAATAAACTTGCTATATATGCATTTATTGGCACCATTGATCACGTACCCATGTGTAAGCATAACATTATCAAATTTTTCATGCCATTGTTTAGGTGCTTGTTTTAAACCATATAAAGATTTAACTAACTTACAAACTTTATGTTCTTGTCCAAGAACTACATAACCCTTGGGTTGCTCCATATAAATCTCTTCTTCTAAATCACCATTTAGAAAAGCAGTTTTAACATCCATTTGATGTACTACAAGTTTGTAAATAGAAGTAATGGCAAATAAAATTCTAATAAATGCAATTCTAGAAACCAGAGAATAAGTATCAAAATAATCCACATTATGTTTTTGCTTATAGCCCTTGGTTACTAAGCGAGCTTTAAACTTATCAATTGCACCATCCGGTTTTAATTTCCTTTTAAACACCCATTTGCAACCAATAGGTTTAATTTTGGGTGGAAGCTCAACTAATTCCCAAGTATGATTAGACATAATAGATTCTAATTCATTATTAATTGCTTCCAACCAAAAAGCTGCATCTATGGATTTAATTGCATCATAGTAACTTACAGGTTTATCTTCAACGACATAGGCAAGAAAATTGTTACCGTAATCATTTTCCTTCCTAGCTCGTTTGCTCCTTCTTATTTCTTGCACATCATCAACAAAGTCATTAGAAATTTCAATATAATCATGCAATTCTTTTTCCTTATTTTTTAAAGGAAACACATGCTCAAAGAATATGACATTTTCGGATTCAATAATAGTGTATGATTCTAATATATCACTTTTGATGACAAGAAATCTATAGCATGAACTATTGCACGCATAACCAATAAACACACAATCACATGTTCTAGAACCAAGCTTTCTCCTTTTAGGCTCGGGTAGCATGACCTTAGCCAAGCACTCCCACACTTTGAGGTATTCCAAGTTAGGCTTACGCCCTTCCCAAAGTTCATAAGGAGTTTTATCGGTTTTCTTATGAGGTACCTTATTTTGAATATGGCAAGCCAAAAGAATGGCCTCCCCCCACCTGTTGGAAGATAGTCCAGAACTAACAAGCATAACATTTATCATCTCTTTAAGAGTTCTATTTTTCTTTTCAGCTATTCCATTAGATTCTGGTGAATAAGGTGGAGTTACCTTATGTATTATGCCATTTTGTTCACAAAATTTCTTAAAAGGATTAGACTCATATTCACCACCTCTATTGGTTCTAAGTCTTTTAATCATTTTATTCTTTTGGTTCTCAACTTCACTTTTATACTTTATAAACATCTCCAAAGCATCATCTTTGGTTCTTAGGCTGTGTTTGGTTCAATGTAAAATATTTTTCCGGAAAATAAATATTTTCTGGAAATGCTATTTTCGGGAAAGGAAAATATTTTCAAGTGTTTGGTTACATTATGAAAATTGTTCTAGAAAATATTTTCATGTGTTTGGTCACATTCTGAAAATGCTATTTTCCACCACCACCCACACAAAACCCACCACCACACAACAAGAAAACCACCAAAACACCACCACCCACACCACCACAACAACAACAAAAAAATCAGAGATCAAAGAGAGAAAACCATTTTCCTACAAAATGCTATTTTCGGGAGGAAGAGAGAGTGATCGAAAACTTCAGGGATAAAGAGACGACGACGAGATCATTGGTGCGATGAGATCGAGACGACGAGATCGGCGGCGTCGATGAGCCTTGGGTCAAGAACGAGAACGAGATCGGTAATGACAACGCCGATGAGCAACGAGAACGAGATCGGTAAAGACGATGCCGATGAGCAACGAGAACGAGATCGGTAATGACGATGCTAATGAGCTTTGGGTCGAGAACGACGACGCCGATGATCTCGACAGCGCGAACTCGACGGTGTGTCTGGGGTGGGGCACGATCTAGCTCACTTTCTCTACTCTCTTCTCTCTCTCTCTCTCTCTCTCTCTCTCTCTCTCTTTGCGCTTGTGAGCCTGGAAATGGTTTGAAGGTAAAACAGAACCTGCATTCATTTTCCAAGTCAAAGGCCTTAATTTTACGGTCAAAGTAAATGATTTTCCGGAAAACTCTATTTCCATGCGCAACCAAACAGATGAAAAGATGTAAAAGGATTTCCGGAAAACGTTTGAAGCCAAAACAAACGCAACCTTAGTAAATAAAGTTTAGTGAATCTAGAGTGGTCATCAACAAAGATCACATAAAATCTTTTACCACCTCTAGTCATAGTGTGTTTTAAATCACCCAAGTCACTATGTACCAATCCAAGAAGCTCAATTTCTCTTGTTATGGATTTACAAGGTTTCTTGGTGATTTTAGTTTCGGCACAAATTTCACATTTGTCCATATTAGCTTTACTTAGTGAGTTAATAATTCCGCATTCTTTCATTTTCTTTATATAGCCAAGATTAACATGTCCAAGTCTACCATGCCAAACATCAATGGAATCAACTAAGTAAGCACAAGAAGATGAACCTTTTTCATTAATAACTTGATCAACATTAAGTACAAAGAGACCTTCATCATCACAGCCCTTACCAACAAAAACTTCATTCTTAGTTAAAGTAACTATGCTATCATCAAATAAAACTTTAATACCGGCCTTACCAAGCAAATGTACCAAAATGAGATTGTGTCGAAAGTGAGGTACATGAAGGACATTATTGAGTGAAAGAGTTTTACCAGAAGTTAGCTTCAAGAGTACCTTCCCTTTACCACTCACTGGCACGGATCTATTGTCCCTAACATAGACACATTCGTTGCCTTCCGCCATAGGAGTGTAGGAGCTAAACTCTTCTTTGAATGCACCAATGTGTCTTGTGCAAGCCGAGTCAACTACCCATCCCTTCACTTTTGTCACCAAGTGTGCCTCACACACCATCGCCGCAATGATCTCTTCGGTTTGCACCACATTTGCCTTATTTGATGTAGAGCCTTTGTTGTTGTTCTTATTGTTGTTGAAGTTGCCCCTCACCCTACATGTTGCCGCATAATGACCTACCTTGCTACAAATAAAACAATTACCCTTTTTCTTTTGGATTTGAGGATTTGGGCCATTTTTATTATGAAATTTTCCTTTTCCCTTGAAATCATGTTTCTTATTATGTTGTGGAGATCTAGAAGGTCCTCCCTCTACAACATTAGCCTTGGAAGTAAATTCCTTAGCTCTAGAAACTTTTTCCGACATCCTATTCATTTCTTCAATTTGAATATCAACGATAGTTTGTTGAAGATTTAAATAGGTTCTATGGTGGCTATGCTGGTGTTTATAC
The DNA here is from genome assembly GCF_932294415.1 of Quercus robur. Taxonomy (NCBI): domain Eukaryota; kingdom Viridiplantae; phylum Streptophyta; class Magnoliopsida; order Fagales; family Fagaceae; genus Quercus; species Quercus robur. Next base: position 64,027,937 of record NC_065538.1, on the reverse strand, counting down.
TCTTTCCAAGAGTCCGGCAACTTAAACACTAGGCCATGAGCCACAAACCTCTCGGGTAAAACATCACCCTCTTTAACTAGGTCGGATACTAATTTTTGAAAATCTTCAATTTGGCTAGAAACACTTTTTTTCTCAACCATTTGAAAAGACATAAATTTAGCCGTAGCAAATTTTTTAGCACCCTCATCCTCAAACCCATAACGACCATTAAGTTCATCCCATAAATCTTTAGCACAAGTAAAATGACAATAATTATCAAACAACTTGTTAGATAAACCATATTTAATAGTATGAACACACAATTTATTTGTTTTTTCCCACTTTGCTATATTTTTAGGATCTTCTTCGGGTTTAGGCTCATAAAGAACCTGGTCAAGTTCGGTAAATTCCAAGATGGGCAAAACTCTTTCTTTCCAACGTTTAAAATTATTTCCATCAAAAGCCTCAAGCTTTGTAATTTCCGAAATGACCTTAAGAGAATCAACAACTTTTTTCTTCATTTTTAAAACACAAAAATCAACCTTTAAAATTGTTGGAAAATATATCTAAATAAACAAGTTTTGATTCAACAATACAAACCCTAAAAAATTAGCAATGACAAAAATAAATAGATAGAGTTAGAAATATCTCACAAATGCGTTGTCTTTAAAGGTTGATTCGTATCACCCGGAGTAGAACTCAGTGTGAATGGCTCTCTTGGCCGAACAACCCCCCAAGATTAGACTATAATAATTTCTTCAAGTTGATCACATACTCAAACAAGAAGAACTAGGAACAACCTTAATTTGCCTTTCCTTAAAACTAAAAATTGATGCAGAAATTTTTAGTGGAGATGAGCAAAAAAAAAAAAAAAAAAAAAACAGAGGGAGAAGGTGGCTGCTGTAGCTGAAAAACTTAAGAGCTGTAGAGGGGACTATAGTGTTTTATATAATAACTCATGTGAGGGCTGAAGGGCTGCAGTAACAGTCACTATGCAAGCCAACGGGCTGCACATTAAATGCCCCAACAAACTGCTTATTTAATGCCCAACGAGCAGAACTAAGATGGGCTGAAAGCAAAAGATAAGGAAATGGAATGAGGCCTAAGAGAGACAAGCTTAAGTCCAACCCAAGCCCAACTCCAACCCTTAACCCATTGTCTTTCAAGCTATCACTTAAGAGGTGCAAAGATTTATAAACATATTTGCAAACTCATCTCGGACACAAGCATAGTTTAAGAGTTTGAAACACACATACTCCAACAGTCCCTACATACTGTTTTGGGTTTGAATTTTCTCAGTTCACTTAACCGTCAGTCAATGGAAGGACTTGAGTGTGTTTGTTGCATAATAAGATTTTGGCTAGTTTGTTAAGTAGCACATTGAGTCTTTAAGATTTTTTTAATGATAAAATTAGATGATCCTGAGTTTCATAAGCATATCAAGACGCACTCATGGATGTGTGTTTAGGATTAGCTTATAAGCTAACTTTTTGTTTTTAGCACACTTTTAACAAAAAGCTAAATAATTTGTTTCCAAACATAATATAAATCGTATCAAACATTGGAAACAGAATATAGATCGAGTCAAACATTGGAAACTACCTCGTAGGAGTAAAAAAAAAGAACATAGTCTAAGAATATCTACATAACTTAAGAAACAAAATAAAAGCAATTCCCATTCTTTTATGCATAGAATTCCATTTGCCCTTACATCTAAGAAAAGGTTGCATTGTGAGTTTGTGATTGACCACCAAAGATTCCCATCTAATTTCACAGTTCTTAATTTCTTATGGTCCTCGGTGGACAGTCTTGTTTTACACAAATTCCCTTATAAACCTTTTGTTTGTGAAATAAATAAAATAAAATACAGAGGCCATTTATATGTTATCCATCAATAATAGTGAAGAATTTGTAAATCAACACAACATCCTACTTAAGACAACGTTGTATAGATTCCTTTACAAGTACGTTAGTCTAGATCAAGAGTTTAGTCTCACATATGTGTTCAATCGCCCTTCCCCTAATTTGTTACATAAATATAACACATCCTAGCAACATATTTAAACATTTTCAACTAATTTTCAAAAAATTAAAAAATATCACCCAGAATTTAGCAAAAACTAAAAAACAGAATTGGTGAAAGAATTGTAGTTTGATCATGTTGAAAAGAAAGCAGGTAAGCATGAGGAAGCATTTTCTCCAATTAGCACTGTCACTCATTTGCCGCTCAGCTGGTGGCATCTGTCACTGATCCGAGACAGTGGTACCTTGGTAATCTTCCTGACTTTTGCTTTCTTCACTTCTGAAGTTATTACCAGCACCATTTTGATCATCATGGTGAACCTTGAATCCATGCTAACATTGTGAGTCATCATCTGGTCCATAACCTAGACTCAGCATCTCTTGACCCTGCTAAGATCTAGCATAGGAAACCCATCAAGGGTAGCAGGTCCATCAGATAACCCATCAGCACCTATCATAACATGGGGAAAACCCTGCATCCCTAAGATAGGTCTGGCTCCACTTGCCAGTGGCATGGGAGGGGGCTACATGTTTCCCTTGCCTCTTCTTCCTCTTCTTCGTTGTCATCGAATGGGACATTATCTAGATTGACTCCCGTAGCTTTCTCCTCCTCCTATTTTGATTCTGTTGCAATTGAGATCGCCTATACCAAAGGAAAAAAGATGGCAACAACTAGATTCTGCCATTTCTTACCATTTAAATTGCATAAAAGAGAGTACATCTTGAAGTGCAATGCAGATTCTTGTGCCGTCTACATCCACTTCTTCACAAAAAGGTTTTAGTCACTTGCTGGCTTGGAAATAAGATTAATTGAACTAATGAGATCTTACTGCCAATAACTAACTCTACAAATGTTTTATTTTACAAGGTTAGGAAACTGCTTACCTTGCAACAGAACCAATAGATTTCCCGAAATGCTTCTAAGACATTAAAGAAAAAACAAAAATACTATACTTATATGAAGATCTAAAGACATAATATTTTAGAATTTCATGTAAAATTAAATATCAACAAAATAGCAGCAGCTTTTTTTTATTGGTAAGTTACACACACCCAATGGATTTTGAACTCACAACCTCACCATCCATTTCATTGTTACAGGAAGAGGAAAGTATCAGTTGAGCTATAGCTCATTGGCAACAAATAACAGCAGTTTAAGGATACATAATTTGATATTATATTCCTAAGTATCCTAATAACCACTCATTGATTTCCCAAGCAATGCCAATAGAAGTTCCCTGTGCAGATACTGATTGTCCCATTGGGTCCATATTCCACATGATCTTTAATGTCATTCAATTTTCTTTTTTATCCACTTAGATTATCGAAGAATTTGCTGCTGATATCATGTGATACATGCTATACCATTTCCTAATATTACAAGGAAATTATATCAATCCAAATAAACCATTCTAACACTAAACTTCGACTATGTGTAATTTAGTTTCCACCAAGTAGTCTGATCTGGATAATTCTCTCCGCTGAGTTCCCCCCCTGCCAAGCAAAGGGTGGAGGCATGGGTAGAGTTCAACTACACCTTCCCCCATCCATAATGCAATGCATCATTCTCTATTTTATTTCTACACAAGCCTATGCATTACTCTATGTTCTTCTCACTCAATAGCACAATGCCTATTGCAAGGGGAACAAACTAGTAACATTGGGATTGGCATTATATCACCATTTGTTGTGTGTTCTCTCTTATTTCTTACAAGACTGCAAACTGAGAGATTGCATCACTGTTGATGATTGCTATGCCATGGACACTACTCTTGTTGAAGTAATTTGTCTTTGACTTTTGACTTGGGGTTTTCATTTCTATCTGTCCTTTCTATAGCAATAACTAGAGTGCAGAGTGCCACCAAATCACAATTTGTCACCTTGTTCTTGTGCAAGGAAACTAACCCATCTACTCTTGACAACTTTTCCTCACTAACCTGTTTATGAAAACATACACACTTCAATATTCCTTTGACCTAAGAACCACTCATTGTATTGTTTTTTGTGGGATTGAGAGGATTTGAACGCAAAATACATACTTCAACATACCAAAAAATCCAGTATTGTAGATGTGACAATATCTAAGTTTTCATATCTGAAATACATCTCTCTCATTGGAGAGCCTCCAATTGAAGGTTTAATATATAAGGACACCACTTAATTCAAAAGCTTATGCCTATAAGTTTGGGTCCAACTATGTTAATCACTCTCTCTTATCATTCTTGCTCAACGTGGGATTTTACTCACACATGTATATCCATTAAGAAGTCTGCAACTACATGAAACTCAATGGTAAAATAAATTCATTTACATGTTGCAAATAACAAACTTTTCCAATTTTATTCTAAAGACGTTGAACTCAACCAAATTACAAGGAGTTCTCGCCAATCTCTTGGGATTCTGAAACACTTTTACTATAAATTTACCTAAAGATGAATCTAACATGATTTACTAATTAACAACAACTAGTCACAGACCCACGCGATATGCAGAAAAATTTGACATCATATACTTTTATGTTAAGTAAAAAATGAAATTAGTGGCTAAGACTTATAAATAATAGTCCCAAACCCATCTCACAATAATGTGATTACACTATAATATATAATATATATTATATAACTAAAGAAGTCTATATCTTGATTTTTTGTATAAATATATTTTTTTGCCAAGGAAACATGTTGCGTTTTATTTTTAATTATTATATAAGACAAAATATTTTGTAATACGTTATAGTATAGTGAGATATGCACCAAAATGCAACACAATAAAAAAAAATGTATAATTTTTATTAGAACATGAAAATGAATCTTGATGATGTCATATGAAAGCTAACATTATTTTGCATTTTTGGAGATGTTAATGAGCAATTTATCCAAACTTTGTTTTCATTTTTTCACATAAGAACTATTTAACAAAGTTATAACAATTTATATTTCGATAATCACTAAACTCATATATGAGAATCAACTATTACAAAAAAACTTCTCCCCAAAACATATATTGATTTATATTTTTCCTTTACACACAATTTAAAATTTTTGAAAAACTAAGGAAGCTAAATGTGTAGTATTTTTTTTCTTTTGAGAAGAAGCTAAATTTGTAGTTGATTTTAGTCAATCAATAAAAAAACATAAAAGGGGTAGATAAAAGCAAACGTATTCATGATATAATTGTTTATACATGTCCATATTTGTTTTTTCTATACCATGGAATCACCTCATTATGTTAAGCTACTGAGAAATTTATACATTTAATACTCATGTTCTCTAAAAGATTCATGTAGTAGTTGTACAACTGTATCTTGTTTGATCTCTCCCATGTCTTTAACTTTAGCCCAATTCACAACATATAAACCAATGATCATGAAAAAAGAACCTAGCAAGATGAAGCCAAAGACAATTTCTAAATTTTAACAAATTAGCCAAGAAAATAATAGGAAAAGATCTTGAATTATAAATTATCTTGTGTCAACAAACAATGCAATAATCTATGATTGTAGAATTGCTAAGGAAATCGTCCAAGTAGATGACTATATATATATATATGGTCAAGAAAACTTGCTAAAAAGTGTGACCTATGTGAAAGTAAAAAAAAAAAAAAAAAAATAGTAATACAAAAAGTGAAATAATGTAAGAGAATTTGATTAGTAATACCAGCATATAGATAACTTAACAACCATTTATCATTTAAGCTATGTTATTCAAATTACTTTACTGACATAAAAAACTATTGTTATTATCTTGACAATACTTATCAATCTTCATATATTAACTTTCTCCATTCTAATTAATCCAAGAACTTCTAGAACTTGTAAAATGCCTATCATAAAGCATTAAAACAAAATAGAATGTCAAGATTATAGAGAAATCTAAATGAGAGAGAGAGAGAGAGAGAGAGGTACCTTTGATATGTAGTAGATATAAAAAAACAAACATGTATTGATAATTGAAATTTTTCCATCACAAATACTAAGCTTATTGGTTTTAAAAGAGATAAAAATAGAACATATATATTTAAAATATGTAGGGGAAGGGAAAAAGGTATAAATGATACATAAGCGTCGTGGGAGGGGAAAGGTTAGAGAAGAGGAAGAGACCTTGTATATTTTGGTAATTAAAATTGTATTTGTAACGGCTAAGTTGCATATATGAGTGTTTGTGTGTGTGTGCGTCTATGTCTATATATATATATATATATATATATATATATAAACTCATCGAATTAAATGTGATAACATAATAGCAAGTCTAAATAGAGAACTTTTGGACTACCATATTGGTTTATGGAAAATTAGAGACTTTCCATATTCATTATTTTTTTCCCAAAATTTTTTATGTGAGAATGAGATCACATCGTGGTATATGCTTCAAGTAAGAGTAATGGATATTAGTATTATCATGGAAAATATAAAGAAATAGTTAAACATTGTGAGCGTCACAGAGTTGTTTCCTTAAAAATTATAATTGGTAAGAATTTGTTTTTTTGAGACAATAAATGGTAAGAATTAAAGATTAGATCTTTAAAAAAAAAAAAAAAAAAAAAAAAAAAAAAACCACACACACACACACACACATTAGTATGTATGACTTGCCGTAAAGTTATTTACATCGTAAAATTAATGAGAAAACCATACAAAGCTAAGTTATAATCTCAAATACAAAGAAAAAGAGGAACACCATATGCTCCATACCTATCGATCATAATATGTAGAAGATTTTGTTTCTTCTTCCAAAGTATCCTAAGAAGTTAGCATAGATTTAAATGAGACTAAAGAAAA